>NW_015654759.1:4765-8386 GCF_001515625.1 Sinocyclocheilus rhinocerous
CAGGAAGCCATGGCTGGATAATTTCATGTTCATAATCACCCTGGTATGCTCAAAATTGTAAATATGAATGGGAATATACTTCACAGATATTTTACTCATAAGAATTTCTAGGGGTACCAATAATTGTGTCCAACGTGTATTTGAGAAAAACATTTGTCATAATGATATTTTCCCCCATTTTAAATTCTTATTCTCCAATGAAAGGTTAGATTTATGTGAATATTTTTAATAAAAGATCAAAATGATTAATGCAGATTTATTTTCACAGCCTTCTTTGATCATATTTACCAAGGGTGCCAATAATTCTGACCACGGCTGTATATATATATATACTGTATATATAATATAGTCTTTGCGTTATTTGCAGCAGTCTTGTGATATGACAGTCAGATATTGTGATTTTATTCCTTCATTATATATAAATTGGTTTGAGCTGTCTTTTTGACTCACACATCAAGAGTCAGTACATGAATTTCAACAATGGTCACAATCAATGCAAAGTTGTTTTATTTTTGTGACTTTTGTAGCTTGTTTTGTGATGTTCAGAGTTGGTCTGTGTATCAGAATATTTTGTTGATTGTCGTCATTGTTGAGATTCATACGCAGATCCTTGACGTATGTGAGTCTACATTATCAAGTCCAATTAATTTCTGCGTAATGATTTAAAAACTTTCATAATTTCAGAGCAGAACAGTATTTCATAAAGTAAAACTAATAAATCTAAACAATCAGCTCAAGTTGTGATTCAAAACTGAATCATCATCTGATCAGATTTTTCTCTAACAATTTTAGCTGCAACAAATGTACTTTAGAAACATTCAGTTACAGCAGCCAGAGAAAATCTAATGCTAAACAATCAAACATCAAGATCTAAAACTTAAAACTAAACATATATCTCCACAGCGGTGACTTCAAATTTTATTTTCAATAAAACTTCAACATCTAAACCTGTTAATTCTTAATAAGAAGTTTTGTATGAAAGAAATAAAGTCAGACTGGTTTGTAATAGGTGAAGATGCTGAGATCTAGAGAGATCTGTTAGTGTTTAATGTTCTGTTGGGATTTAACCCTTGTATGGTGTTGGGGTCTGTGGGACCCAGAGGTGTAAAGTCCAGGGGTCAGAAAGTAAAAGTCCTGCCATATGTTTATTCCACCCATTAACTCAGCAGCTGATTTCACCAGAGGAGGAGCCAAGTCATTCCTTTCAATCACACGCAATTCTAGAGTCATATCCCAAGTCCTCAAAGAGTTAAAGTTAATGAGATAATTAAGTGAGTAATTAAATGATGATTGTGCATTAGTGATGAACACCTGCTGTTACTGAGAATTACAGAGGATCAGATGTTGATGTTTTATTGATTAAAATGATACCACCATCATGGAGATCAGTGTTTGCTTTAGTTGGGCTCTTGACCCTCTTAATAATTCAAAGTGGTTTGATTTTAAACAATTGCAATATTGCTTCACATCAAACTTTTGTGCATTTGCACATTGCTGAATTAAACGCTTGAGGAAGCAGATGAGCTTACACTTTATGCTTTTAATTCACTTGAATGAACATCATAAAGGTGTCGCTCTTTGGTTTTTGACTGACATACAGCTTTTACAGAACTGAAAAATAATCCTATTAAACAAATGTCACCATAACGCTTAAATATTGGAAAAAAGAAGAACTATAGCTTTCAGGCTTTTAGACATGAACACTTATCATACGATCCTCGACAGTGGTGACAATATTTTTTCATGCTGCAGTGCATGATGGGAGTTTTTACTACGGTGTTACCCAGCATGCTTTGCAGCATGAAGCATTTTGTTGATTGTCAGCATTGTTGAGATTCATATGCTGATTCTTGATGTCTGTGTGCGTCTAAATAGTACAAGAGTTCAAATATTTACATGCATTACATACAGTACATTTAATAATTCATTATAACTATTAGAGCAATACTTTCCTTGCCTGCTATAGTTTCACAGGACTGCTTATTCAAAACCTAACCATATAAATGAAACAAAAAAGTAGTTTTGGATGTAATCAGGCCACCTAATGATTTATGCTCTTTGCAAAAGTCTGGTTATTATAATCTTCTGACGGACACTGTGCTGCGTTGTCACGGGAACATGGCAGCTGAAGATAATGAGGAAATTATGTCGCTCCCTTTGCTGCATTCCAAACGTCTACATAATGGCACGCACGTGCCCTGCTCACTCCAAAGTCTAAACCCCAAGGGCTCTCTCTGCCCTTCGAAGGGAGTAGGGCATAGGGATGATCACTTCCATTTGGAATTTGCCCCGTGAACCGTTCGGTACACGATACACATACCGTTACACCCCTAATATATATATATGTAAGTGGAAACGTGGGTACCAAGGCAAAACCAGTTGAGAACCACTGCCATAGAGTATACATACAATTCATTTTTTATTTGTGATGGGTTTTAAGGTTTTTGAAATATGCTGTCCCCTTAAATATTTTCAGTAATGTAAATTATTTTTTATAAGTGGAATTAAACCTGGTATTGCCCAAAGCAAACACTGAGGATTCTTTACTGCTTGATAAAATTAACTTCAAGAATATTTGCTTGATTTATGTTATCATTGCATTTGCTGTGGCACATAATATTAAGTTAAAAATTATATCGACAGTTAAAATTTCATTACATTTTCTAGTATGAAATTTTGCCGCACCACTTTTGGAGTAGTGGTGCCCCCATACAGCTGCTGAGGAAGTGATGGTAAATGTGCAGCCTTTCTCTCTTCTGACTGCCACCACCTGCTTTTCTTCTTTTGGGAAGTAGTGGATGCGCTATCGTGGGTTTTATTAAGTTCTTTGCTCATTTAAGTGCAATAAATACAGATTTCATGCACTCTTTGTGTCCTGCATTTGTAAATTTGTTTGTTATGAAAATCATATTAGAGAACATGAATTGGTAGAACCATACGGAATTATTTTTAAACATCCCATTGATTATATGTGAAAGATATGTTTTATTTCTTAGTTTTGGCCCTGTGTCTATTTTATCATTAGTTTGCGGCTCCTCTCTGAGTACAGCAGCATGTATTAATAGCGCACTCTATCGGGTAAAATTAGCACTGTCGCCTATTAGAGAGGCGAGTTTCTGCTTTAAACTATAGAGAGCCATGGTGTGCTTGTGATACATCTGTCAACATGTCCAGTACAGTATATCAACAAGAAAACAAACAAACTAAATAATAAACAGTAAGTGGTATCAATATTTAATAATGAAAACAGAACTTTTATTTAAAATTTTGGATGCTATACAATTTGTGAACCACTAAATTAAACAAATACAATAATTAATAGCAAAAAGAAATGATGAAACCAAAAATGTGATACGAAGAGCAAAAACAAGACGGATAGAGAAGAATAACATCCTGGCTGAGAATAAATGTGATCAAAAACAGGGCACTAGCATCCATTCTGGTAGATACATATTTGATCATCATTTTTTGGGGACATTTTCATACACAGGATGTAATCTGGGCCTACATCACGGCTAGTCAACTCCGGTCCTGGAGGACCAGTGATCTGCATAGCTTACTTCCAACACAGCAACAAGAGTTAAATTAACTCTCTCGGGAAAAGTAACACTGAAGAGTGTC
>NW_015654760.1:0-286 GCF_001515625.1 Sinocyclocheilus rhinocerous
AATATATGCATAATGAATCGTTCATAATGTCTACAATTCGTGTGTCATAATGAGAGGATTTGTGAGCACGCAAATTTTAGCACTGCATTGCTCAACGCTGCAAACAGGTGTTATAGCCTAAATAGAAACTCTGCATACGCTTGCACCTGTTAATCGTTTATATTTTATATTGTTCATGTTGCTTTTGTGCAATAGATGAATAACAATTTTATTTGTTTTAGATTTTTATGTTTAGATATTTCTATTTTGCGGGAGTCCCGTGAATCATTTTATTCTCCCGCATCCC
>NW_015654760.1:334-573 GCF_001515625.1 Sinocyclocheilus rhinocerous
ACACACACACACACGAGTCTCTGCAATCGCCTATCAAGTCTTGTCCCGCGCCGCACTCTGTTGCATCGGGTCTCGCGGGAGAGCAGCTCTCTAATCCACTGGCACTTGACTCGACAGTGCGTGAGCTACATCCCTTTTACAGTCTAGATTATAAATCACTGTATTCTGCCAGCAATGTAACGCGGCATTAACATATAGAGACTTTGGCTTGTAACTATACTCTAATTACTATTTAGAAA
>NW_015654761.1:0-969 GCF_001515625.1 Sinocyclocheilus rhinocerous
AGGTGCATTACACGGAGAGTCCTGGACATTTCCTGCCCTCCCAGCCACCCCATCAGTGGCTGCCATAACCCACCGCCAGCACGCCTCTGGCGCGCAAAACCCCGCCTCCTACCACATTGAACTCTCACCTCAATTCGCCGCTGATGATCTCCTCACCCTCCAAGCTTCGGATCCGACACTGCAAACTATTGCAGCTCACCTTTCAGACCCATTGACTCATCCCATTTCCACCTCCGACCTAGCCACTTCCTATGATCTCTGCACGCTCAACTCTTTCAAGCACATGCTGCATCTCAAAGACGGCGTCCTCACATATGTCCCTGAGCCCCTCACTGCGCCAAAGCTCGTAGTCCCTCAGGGCCAAAGGGGGATAATGCTGACACACACCCACGATTCACCATGCGCTGGACACCATGGCACCAAGGCCACCTACGAAATGCTCAAGCAAGTAGCATACTGGCCTGGCATGCAGCAAGACGTGGCAAAGTACGTAAAAGGATGCCTAGTGTGTTGCCGGTTCCAACCGGCAAATCCAAACCACCGAGCACCACTGCAACGGAAAGGAATGACCTTCCCATGGTCGGACCTCCAAATAGATTGGGTAGGACCCCTACCACGGTCAACACGGGTAACAAATACTTCCTCACCGCGGTTTGCGAATTCACAAAATGGGTAGAGTGTCTCCCAGCTCCCAACGATACAGCAGAAACAACAGCCTGCCTTTTGATGAACCACATCTTCTCAAGGTTCGGACTGCCCTTAAGGGCCAACTCTGACCGAGGAACCCACTTCACCGCCGAAGTCATGAAGGAAGTGTGGAAACTCCTGGGTATACAGGCCAAGCTCCATATAAGCCAGCACCCAATTTCCTCAGGTCAAGTGGAACGAACCAACAGGACATCACCCAATTCAAGTGGAACGAGTCAACTGGACAGTGGTCAGCATGTTGAAGAAGTATGTGTCCGCCAA
>NW_015654762.1:0-1438 GCF_001515625.1 Sinocyclocheilus rhinocerous
ACTCTTTAGCAGTGTAAATAAGTCAGAATGCATGAAATAGCATTATTCCTCCCCTTTAAGTAGTTTTTAGCATGTTGCTATTGTAACAGAGGCCAGCTGGTAAGAGCTGTGTGGGTAAACCTCACTCTCCTGATCTCAAGAGGTGCACTAGCAACTGATGCTAGAGGCTGTGATCTTTAGTGTCCTTGTTAGCGTGCCCGCCTCGTGCTGGAAATGCCGGTTTGAATCCCACTCAGATTGGGGTGAGTAGAACCAGAGGGGTTACACGATGCAGTTGTTAGGGCGTTGCTATATGGTTGCTAGGGGTTCTGGGTGGTTGTTAGGTGGTTACTAATATGTTCTGGATGTTTTTTATGTAGTCTCAGCCTCAGACGTCACGCCCACAGAACGTTGGCTGAACGTCTGATGCATATGGCACACAAAAGTGGAAACACTTCAGGAGTTTCGAAGTCGTCATCGTATTGGTTGAACTATACAGGATTTCCGGGAGACGTGTGTGTCGCATTCTTTAACGTTCCGCCTGGAAACAAAGATGCCGTGGCGCCAAACTCCCTCACGAAAGAAGAAAGCCGTCGTGTTTACTGTGATGACGAGCACTTATCAGGATCAACTAAACGTTGGATTTTCAAAAGTATGTGAAATATTTAAAGTTCGCGGCACAGAATCTTTAAAATACGTCCGAGAGTTTTACACACCGGTCTGTTATTGTGGCAACATTTCCACACCCTGAAACGTGACACTGAAACGAAACGAACTGTGATTGGTTGTTTGACATGTCGGTCAAACGGCCTCATGGGCGGGCCGGCCTTGGCCAATTCCAGACCTTCAGCCGTCATGTCTGAAGGTCTGGCTATGCGAGACTAGTTTTTATGTGGTATCTTTGGAGTTCTGACTGGTTGTTAGGGTGCTGCTATGTCATTGCTGAGAAAGTTTGAGGATTTTTTTTTGAGCTGTGCTAGGATGTTGCTATGCAGTT
The DNA here is from genome assembly GCF_001515625.1 of Sinocyclocheilus rhinocerous. Classification (NCBI taxonomy): domain Eukaryota; kingdom Metazoa; phylum Chordata; class Actinopteri; order Cypriniformes; family Cyprinidae; genus Sinocyclocheilus; species Sinocyclocheilus rhinocerous. Next base: position 977 of record NW_015654762.1, read on the forward strand.
GCTATGGTGTACTGGGTGGTTTTTAGTACATTGTTATATGGTTGTTGGGGCGTTCTTGTAAATTATTATGAAGTTTTTTTAGCACGTTGCTATGTGGTTTCTAATGCATGGCTAAGCGGATTCTATGGACTTCTGTGAGATTGCTAAGGCATTCTGGATTGTTTTTAAGTGGTTGCTAGGGAGTTTTGACGGTTTTCTAGGGCGTTGCTATGCCATTGCTGATGAACTTTGAGGTGTTTTGCTAGGGTGCTGCTATGCAGCTGCTATTGTGTTTTAAGTATTTTAGCACATTTATATGTGGTTTCTAAGGCGTTGCTATGCAGTTACTAAGGGTTTATGGGTGGTCGTTAGGTGGTTTCTCTTGTGGATGTTCTTGGTGGTGTTCAGTACATTGAAATGTGATTGCTAGGGTGTTCTAACTGGTTGTTAGGGTGTTATATGGCATTGCTAATTTATTTTAAG
>NW_015654763.1:0-638 GCF_001515625.1 Sinocyclocheilus rhinocerous
GGAAGAACCCGATATTGGAACGCTTCGCCCCCGAAAACGAACCTCATGAACTTCCTGTGAGAAGGAATGATAGAAACATGGAAGTATGCTTCCTTTAGATCTATCGTGACAAACCAGTCCTCGGATCTGATCTGACTCACGATGGTGGGAATAGTGAGCATCTTGAACCTGAATCTCCTCAGAGAACGATTCAAGTGCCGCAGATCTAAAATTGGACGCAACCCCCCATCCTTCTTGGGAACTATGAAATACCGGCTGTAGAACCCGGACTCCCTGTCTGGCGGAGGAACACTTTCTATGGCCTCCTTTACCAACAGGGAGTGAACTTCCTGTTCCATCACCTGACCCTGCTCGGGGTGCACCACAGTCCAGACCACCCTATTGAACTTCGGGGGGCGGTAACCGAACTGCAGCCTGTACCCTCTTTCTACTGTACGCAGGACCCATGGAGATATATTCGGAAGGCATTGCCATGCACCAATATAACCTACTAAGGGAATCAGCCTCTCGAGGCTGACCTCTGGTGTTTCTCGAGTATCATTTACGATCCCCTGGAGCGGAAAACCGGCAGGAAAAGATCGAAAACTATTTTTTATGTGCGGACGCTGTCGCTGCCAGGCCGCAAGCCCTCGGGGCGG
>NW_015654764.1:0-1372 GCF_001515625.1 Sinocyclocheilus rhinocerous
ACAGACACATTTAACTGTTGCGACTGACGTTTTGGAAGCCAGACACAATCGTTGGAATTGTATGTAGTTACACTGCTAATAATAAGTTTCTTCAGGGAAAAATGTACATCACAGAAACATAACAGTGGCAACAGCCTTTTTGAAAGCCAAAAATAATGGATGGAATTGACCCTAGGGCAGGTAGCGCGTCACGGATGCAAAGACTCTTTTCGTTTTCATGGTTTTCTTTTGGCAGTTAGGTTGGTGGTTGGGTCACTAGGTAGCTTGGTTTTTCTTTTTGTTTATTTCTTTGATTTGGAAACCGCCTGCGTCCCTTCTCCAATTCTCTTCCAGTTACCCATCTTGTGTTTACATTTACATTTAGTCATTTTGCAGACGCTTTTATCCAAAGCGACTTACAGTTGGGGAATACATAAAACGATTCTTCTTAAAGAGGCAAACAGACACAGGAAGTGCTTGTAATACCAAGTTTTAGGCATTGTTCAAATAAGTACAAGCTAGAAAGGGAAGGAATAAATAAAGAGAAAGAAAACGTTTTTTTGTTTGTTTTTTTTTAAGATGAAGTCAAGTAGCGTATAAAGAGATGAGTTTTCAGCTGTCGCTTGAAAATTGTCAGGGATTCAGCATTCCGGATAGGAGTGGGAAGATCATTCCACCAGCCAGGAACAGTGAACGAGAATGTTCTGGAAAGTGATTTTGAGCCTCTCTGTGATGGTACCACGAGGCGTCGCTCACTAGCGGATCTCAGACTTCTGGAGAGGATGTAGATTCGTAGTAGTGAGTGGAAGTAGGCGGGTGCTGAACCTGTGGCTGTTCCATATGCAAGCATCAACATCTTGAACTTGATGCGAGCCGCGACCGGTAGCCAGTGCAAGGAGATGAAGAGAGGTGTAACATGGGCTCTTTTGGGCTCACTGAAGACCAGTCGTGCCGCTGCATTCTGAATCATTTGTAGAGGTTTGATTGTGCTTGATGGAAGTCCAGCCAGAAGAACATTGCAGTAGTCCAGCCTAGAGATGACAAGGGCCTGAACAAGAAGTTGTGCAGCATACTCCGTTAGAAAGGGCCTGATCTTTCTGATGTTGTGCAATGCAAACCTGCAAGAATGGGCAGTCTTTGCAATGTGGTCTTTGAAGGTCAGCTGGTCATCAAAGATTACACCAAGATTTCTGACCGAAGTCGATGGGGTAATTGTAGAAGAACCTAGCTGGATGGTGAAGTTTAAACTAATATGGCTTTAATGGGGTAATGAAGAGCCTAGCTGGTTGGTGAAATCATGCTGTAGAGTTGGTGTGGCAGGGAAAACAATAAGCTCAGTCTTTGCTAAGTTGAGCTGTAGGTGATGTTCTTTCATCCATGCAGAGATGTCCGC
>NW_015654765.1:0-558 GCF_001515625.1 Sinocyclocheilus rhinocerous
AGAAACAGAAGCGCTACATGACTTTCAGTCTAAAACTGAGCGGCACACTGAACATCTCCGGAGTTCTCCGCGGAGACGAATCAAAATGCACCTGATTGGATATTGCATTCATAAGCTCAACAGAAACGTGTGTGATTGGTTATAATGCTCAAAGCTGAAAAAAAAAAAAAACATGTATAAAAAAATCTTTGATGCATTGTGAGCAAATCTAAACGTAATGCCAATCAACACTTTTCCTTCATTTTCATTTTTCGCTTTAATCGCGACAGTTAAAAGTAAAAAAAAATACAAATCAATAAAATAACCACTTTTATTGAAAGACAAAAAAACTGGACAGAAAATATATTAATATTAAATATCAAAATAGGCCTATTTTTTAAATCAGTTCTATGTAACAGAATCAGATTTAACTGAATTTTTTGCTTAATTATCCAAATAATGTATAGTTAGAATTTGCAGATTTAGCTTCAATTGACTGTAGGTCTTTATGTTCTCCCTGTTCTTAAATTTCCCGGTACGAATGAGAAACCGCTTCAGACGATTCAGTGCGTGCAGGGA
>NW_015654766.1:0-1322 GCF_001515625.1 Sinocyclocheilus rhinocerous
AAGGCTTGGAATCAGGAATAGATTCCTTTAAGAGAATACGACCAAAAGCCTAGAATCATACTAAGTCTTGGCCTGTCCCACAGGGGCTACCGCATGCTCTGCATATGCTAAAGGAACTGTCTCAACAGACCCCTAGTAGCAACACCCTGTTAAAGTAGGTATCCAGAGGATACATAGGTGGAGTGGTGCCCAAGGCGGAACCGGGGTTTTAAACCACTCAGAAAGAGCACAAAGCTGCTGCGCGTAGCTCTTACCATACAGGATTTTAGAAAAGAACGCAGAGTACTAGCGTGCGAACTTACCACAGTGTGGATTTTAGAAAGTGTACAAAGACTAACGTGCACACTTACCATAACATGGATTTAAAAAATACCGTTCTAAGGGGTTCTCGTGGCACTCTGAAAGAGCAGCCCATAGATGGAAATGGTGCATCCCAAAACGCTATGTTTGAGAAGTCATCAACTCAATCTAAGGCTTATAATGCTGGAGTGGCTAGACTCGATCTGAGGCTTATAATGCTGGAGTGGCTATCAGTAAATCTGTAGCTGAGGGAGCAAACATCCAGCTCTCAATCGAGAGGGAGCTCGACCTACAGCATGTTCCAATGCTGGAACAGCTAGCAGTTACTTAGCTGAGGGAGCAACACACCCAGTTCTCAAATGAGAGGAGGCTCGACCTGCAGCATGTTCCAAAGCTGGAACAGCTAGCAATAATTTACTTAGCTGAGGGAGCACAAACCCAGCTCTCAACGAGGGGGGGGGGGCTCGACCTACAGCGCGATTGTTAGAATCAAAAGGGTAAGCGTACTGCAAGCTAACCAAAAAACTCAGCGCATCACAGAGGCAGAGGAAGGGCCTAGTTCGCCTGATGCTGCTGCTTCCAGGTGCTCTGGGAAAACAGAGAACTCAACTCTCACGTGAGAGGAGAACTCCAAATTCAGAAAGGAGTAGCGTGCTCATAGGTAACCCTTTGATAAAAGGGGAGCACTGCTCAGCACTACCACGAGAACAGCTCATGGAGCGAGGAATCCAACTCCTCAGAGAGAATTAAATACTCGAAAGAAAGCACCACGCTCACAATAACCCTCAATGGTGAGGGGAGCGATACTTCCAGAGTGTCGAAAGAGACACACTAGATGAGTGGAGCCCAAGGTACCGGGGTCTAAACCAACTCAGAGAAAGGGAACGAGGCTAATAATGCGTAACCCTTACCATACAGGATTTCAGAAAGTGCACAGAGTCTTAGCGTGCACACTTACCACCATGTGGATTTCAGAAAGTGCACAAAGCTTAGCGTGTGCACTTACCATAGCATGGATTTAA
>NW_015654766.1:1374-1526 GCF_001515625.1 Sinocyclocheilus rhinocerous
TAACGTGCACACTTACCACCCACTTATGTTTTTAGAAAGTGCGCAAAGTTTAACGTCTGCAAATACCATAGTATGGCTTTAAGAGTTTTCCAAGCATCTGCTCACATATACCCGGAAGTACTGAGCCAAACGGGAGAGGCAAGCTCAAATAC
>NW_015654767.1:0-1008 GCF_001515625.1 Sinocyclocheilus rhinocerous
CACACTCACAGATACACACACACACTCACAGATACACACACACACTCATAGATGCACACACACACATACACAATTATACACACTCAAATCAATTGGTATGGCTATAACCATATAGCCAAAACGAGTCAGAAAACTGAAATAAGAGGTTGAAATCAGATCAGACCCAGAAGGATTAAGCTCTGATGAAACATTCCTGTTCTTTTTTGTTACATTTTTATAGAATTTTAATGTTTTGTTTAACAAATTGCTTTCTCTGTGTTCAGGTTTGACTGTACTAATAATAATTCAAAAACTGATGCTTCAAATCAACATAAAAAAAATTTAAAAAAATCTAAACCTTTACAAAAAGTTGTCTTTGAAAATGTCTAAATATATAGAGAGAGAGAGAGAGAGAGATAAATATATATCCTTTGTAATCATCAAGGGGGATGCAATAAACGGATCAAAAATGAGAGCAAAGACATTTATAAAGATTTCCATTTCAGGTTACATTTTAAGTGTCTGGTCACTTTTGACCGTGAAGACCACAAGTGTGACTCCCAAATAAGGAGCACCAGAGGGTTAAGGTGCTCTTGGTACATACATACATACATAACTGACATGAGAACAGAAAACATTAAATAAGACTTTACAATAACTAATAATAATGTGTATGAATCTGGAACAGAAGATTTATGTACAGATTTGTGCATTATTTAGTCTATATACAGCTGTATAAATAAAGAAAGAGATATGTGTATTTACATAGTACTTGAATTACAGAAGACAGGTAATAATTCCTGTGTTAGCTGTTTAAGCTGGAGATGGCATGGGGGGAACATGCATTAGGGCTAGATTTTCAGTGCATAAAAACTTAAAAAAGACTTCCTAAAGCTTAAAACATATAGTGCAAAAGTCCCTCTTGTGATACTTTATGGTGTTCTTTCTTGAGCTTGATGGTAGAATTTAGCATCTAGTTTAACTGTATTCTCTTAAAGGGGTCATATGATGCGATTTCAAGTTTTCCTT
>NW_015654768.1:0-748 GCF_001515625.1 Sinocyclocheilus rhinocerous
TCACGCCGCTCGGGTTGCTTCATATGAGACCGCTTCAGCGTTGGCGTCACGACCGGGTCCCAAGATGGGCATGGCGACACGGCACTTACTGGGTTTCTGTCACCCTGTTCTGCCGTCAGACCTTCAGCCCGTGGGCAGATCTTGCCTTTCTTTGGACAGGGGTGTCCCTTGGGCAAGTATCCAGGCATGTTGTTGTGTCAACAGATGCCTCTGCCAGGGGCTGGGGTGCCATGTGCAATGGGAATGCAGCTGCGGGGCTCTGGTCGGGGCCCCGACTGCAGTGGCATATCAACTGCCTCGAGTTGCAAGCAGTATGGCTAGCTCTGCGCCGCTTCAAATCGCTGCAACACGACAAGCATGTACTGGTCCGTACGGACAACACTGCGACCGTTGCGTACATCAACCACCAGGGCGGTCTACGCTCCCGTCGCATATATATATATATATATATTATTATTTTTATTTTTATTTTTTATTGACAAAAAACACACTATTCCACATTCTGCCCAGTGTCCTTCAAACAAACGTTCCAACTGAATGCTATGAAAACATACAGTACGTAACAATTTATTATACCACCTGCCATAATAAAGAGAAAACACATTTTAGGAATTTTACGAATCTGTCAAAAAATTGTTTAAATCAAAAAAATTTTATTGTCATTTATTTATAAATACTTTTATTTATTCACATAACAAAAATGGCTTCCTATGCCCTTTACAGCTTGCATTCTTGCTGGCATTGTTTA
>NW_015654768.1:785-900 GCF_001515625.1 Sinocyclocheilus rhinocerous
TAGCTTGCGTTCTTGCTGGCATTGTTTAAGTACTTTTTGACTGTAATTGGGTATCTGGAAAAAATAAATCAATATAAAGCTCTCTGCCTTTCTTTCATAGATAACAGCAATAATT
>NW_015654769.1:0-554 GCF_001515625.1 Sinocyclocheilus rhinocerous
GACTAATTCATTCAGGAATGAAGCAAGTGACTGGCTTTATGAATGAGTAATTGATTCAGATTTGTTTAAAAACGCACGTTAATTTATAAACAAAACACCGCTGTGTTTGCTTGGAAATGCACAGCGGCTCAGCTGTGACTTTGTTTGAAACTATTTTCGTTGATGAAATAGAGCAAAATCAGGCAATAATGTTGTAAGTCAGACAATGCAAGTCACTTAATATTAATTTCTTGTTTAATGAACTGTTGTATTAAATCAATATAACACTTGCAAACTCCCTTAATCATTAAAAGCTGTCACTCACTCATCGCGAACTCACAAAGTTCCATTATAATCGATGAAGCTCCCTACACTGAACATGAATCTCTTATTTACACCCGGTCGACATTTTGTTTGCTATTATGAAAGGATTCGTGAGATTGCTCAGCACTGAACAAAACTCAGGTGTTTGAGCAGTGAGTGGATTCTGATTATCATTGTGTTCAATGAATCAACAGATTTGTCTGTGATACATTACTCAACGCAGCAAAAACACGTTGTAAATAAGTTAGAAA
>NW_015654769.1:587-845 GCF_001515625.1 Sinocyclocheilus rhinocerous
TTAGAAAACTTTGAAGCTCTCCTGGGCGCAAACACAAATATGCTGATCGGGTCAGTCGCACTGGTGCTCCTAAATATTTTTTTTCAAAGTTGCACGCAGTAATTTTCATTCGCAAATGCACTGCTTCTCCATAGGTTCATGCAGGACTGCGCATCAGCTCACACGCTAAGTTTTTTTCTCGCGCTACCCTATCTCAACTCCCAATCATTAGCACAGTTTCGTTTTGTATTTGACAGCGCATATAGGACAATTTTTGAA
>NW_015654770.1:0-889 GCF_001515625.1 Sinocyclocheilus rhinocerous
TGCAAATTTCTACAGGCGATTTATCAGAGACTTCAGTGCAGTCGCAGCCCCTCTGACAACCATGACTAAACGTCACGCTGCTAGATTGATGTGGTCACCAGAGTCACGTCAAGCATTCAACGAACTAAAGACTCGGTTCACTTCCGCACCCATCCTTCGACACCCCGACCCAGAATGCGAGTTCATTGTGGAGGTTGACGCTTCTAACACGGGGGTAGGGGCAATACTGTCTCAACGTCATGGCTCACCAGCGAAGATGTATCCGTGTGCCTTTTTCTCCCGCAAACTCACAGCCGCGGAACGGAATTACGACGTGGGCAACCGTGAACTTCTTGCTATAAAGTTAACGCTTGAGGAATGGCGTCATTGGCTGGAGAGAGCTGCTCTTCCATTCATCGTTCTCACGAATCATAAAAATCTTGAGTATCTGCGCTCAGCTAAGCGTCTAAACCCCCGACAGGCCAGGTGGGCATTGTTTTTCACAAGGTTTCGGTTCACGGTGACATACCGGCCAGGCACCAAGAATACCAAGGCTGACGCTCTCTCTCGCCAAACTGAGGAAACAATCCATTCCATCTCCAACGACAATATCATTCCCGACAAGCTGCTCTTGGCACCAGTACAATGGGATATCATGACTGAGATTGAACATCTGAATCTTCAAAATCCGCCACCTCCTGAATGCCCTGCAAACCTCACCTATGTCCCTGAATCCCTTCGACCACAACTTCTAACCCAAGTACACGTAATGCTCCGTTCGGGTCATCCTGGAATCACTGCCACAGAGAATCTACTCAGGAACCGATTTTGGTGGCCCACGTTGCTGACTGACACAACCAAATTTATCCAGAACTGTATCACATGCAACACATCCAAATGCCCTAGACAG
>NW_015654770.1:994-1733 GCF_001515625.1 Sinocyclocheilus rhinocerous
GATTTCATCACCGACCTGCCCAATTCTCAAGGTAACACCACTATACTCACCATTGTCGACCGATTCTCCAAAGCCTGCCGTCTGATTCCGCTGCCTAAACTCCCCACATCTTTCGGAACCGCTGAACTACTTTGTAATCATGTGTTCCGTTTCTACGGATTACCCGACGACATAGTATCCGATCGAGGACCCCAGTTCACTTCTAGGGTATGGTCCGCCTTTTTCAAGCATCTCAATGTGAACATTAGCCTCACGTCCGGCTATCACCCCCAATTCAACGGGCAAACTGAGCGCATGAATCAGGAGGTGATACGATTCCTCAGATCTTACTGCCAACAACAACAATCAGACTGGAGCAGGTACTTGCTATGGGCAGAATATGCCCAAAACTCATTGAGGAAACCCGCCACCGGTTTGACCCCTTTCCAGTGCATCCTGGGCTTTCAACCTCCACTGTTTCCCTGGTCTGGCGAACCCACCGAATTACCTTCAGTCACAGATTGGTTGCAACACAGCGAGGAGGTCTGGGACCGGGCACATACTCACCTACTTCATGCCGTAAGGCGTCAAGAACAACAAGCCAACCGACATCGACGTCCCAGTCCCGAGTACACCCCAGGCCAATGGGTTTGGCTTTCAACCAAAGAGCTACGCCTCTGACTTCCATGTAAAAAGCTCAGTCCCAGGTATGTTCGTCCCTTCAAAATTTCTAGACAAATATCTCCAGTATCATTTCGTT
>NW_015654771.1:0-542 GCF_001515625.1 Sinocyclocheilus rhinocerous
CGAACTCGGGTCGACTGCGTCAAAAGCAAACAGCTCACGTTTTACCCGCTGCGCCACTGATACTTTGGAAATATAAGTGTATTTTGCAGTGTTGTTAATCACAGCCAGGCATTGGTGGGCGGAGTTAATGTAAATAGCCTCTGCCAACAAATTGGTCTATTTGTCCTTAGAGTAATACACTCCATTTATTTTTAGAGCTGCTTGACAGTGGAATTGAATTCTGTTTGCATAATTGAAATATTTTTATTTATACATTTTATTTATATATTATATTGCTGCAATATTATTATTATTTAATATCTTTGAAAGAATCTGTACTGTATAAAGCGCTATAAAGATAAAGGTGAGGTCATTTGATGATCGGAAACGTGCTGTAGAGATTAAAGTACAATTTATATCCTACTAACAATACTGTTTTTAGATACACAGCCATAGTTTGTAGTTTACATGTATGTGTATATACGTACAAATACAAGTGTTACATTTATAATTACTACTCCCCACCTCCAGTTCACTCACGCGTTTGAAGATGAAACGTCACA
>NW_015654772.1:0-493 GCF_001515625.1 Sinocyclocheilus rhinocerous
GTGCAAATCTGTGGACTCGTCACGGAGTTCCCTGGCCAACTATCCATCAATCTATTTTATTTTTTTGACAGGGCAAAACAAAATGACAAATTACATTGACATTGTAACAAAGTTGACTATTAGACTTTCTAATAGTCTAATAGGCTACATTTTAGAGTTTCTGATTGAGGCCCATTAACCAGACCTTGACAATCTTTGTGTCGCCCACGGATAGGCCACCTGGGCCCATCACGGCGCCCACGGATAGGCCACCGTGGTCCGATCACGGGTTTCAGTTATTGACTCAAAATTATAGGCCTACAACCATTATCAGAATTAATGTTAGGACAAAATATCAGGTTAGGCCTAACGTTACTTACTATCTGCTATTGTAGCCTAACTCAAAAAGATTTTAAGTTTCCAAATGAAAGAGCTCTTAAATTCCATGGTCCCATCACGGGATGTCAGGATGCAACAGATTGTAATCAATAGCCTATGTGGTCAACATTAAAGG
>NW_015654773.1:0-907 GCF_001515625.1 Sinocyclocheilus rhinocerous
TATATATATATATATATTTGTACTGTATAGCTGCTATGAAGTCTTGGTTGACTCGGAGTCATAACTGCACACACACGCACACTTCCTGGCCCCTCCTGTTCCCCAAACACGCGGATCCCGCTGGGCAGAAGCGCCACTCTCTCCCCAGGGGAAGGCGGCCCTCAGCGCAGGGCCTCTTTGTCATGCAGCCGCTGGCCCCTGGCCTTGGGAACTGACTTGCAGCAGTGTACACATCTATTGGCTTGGCTCTGGGCCGGAGGCTCCCTTTGTCTCCCCGCAGACAGAGATGCTGACTGGGAAGTGCTTGTCATCGCTGAGTTAGCGAGATGTTGAGCACAACTGCATCATGGGACATCAGCGAAGGTCTGTGGCCCACAGCGGCTGCTTGAGCGGGAATGATCACGAACCGTCTCCCTTCTTCAAGAGGACGTAATCTCCCTTTGACAAAACACGAACACAAAATCACGCAGTAGACGAGGAAACGTTACAGATGAGAAAACGAAAATGTGTCACATCTCACCCCAGAATCAAAAGAAAAAGAAATTCTATTCTGTGGAAAGAAAATCAAGTCTATTTTATAAGACTGTTAACATGCTGACATTATCACAATCTGTTTAGAAACTTTTATTTATTTATTTTTATTCACATAACTCACAGTAGTGATTCTCAATATTTATTACAGTAATTTTTTATTTAAATCAGCATAAAATAAAGGCAGTACAGCAAAAAAACAAAAACAATTACTACTTGTATAATTACTACTTGAGTGCTACATGTGCACAATGTGCATTTCTTAATATTAAGCCTAAAATGTGTTTTAATGTCACTACCGATACGGATTGTATGATCTCTGTATAATATCAGTCTTTAAACGCAAGATATTTACTTGCAATAGTTCCACTTTAGC
>NW_015654774.1:0-590 GCF_001515625.1 Sinocyclocheilus rhinocerous
CTCATCATCCGCTCACACGAGTGCAAACAGGACGGATACGAGTTTCGCCACAATCGTAAGGTGAGGAATGCAGTGACCTGAGTTCTCAAACAGACTTTTGAGAAGAAAATAATAATGACTATGTCAGTTTGGCTAAAATTAAAGCAGAGTTCTTTTTGTTAGTTTTTAGATATGTGTCAGGCAATGACTGAATTTATATGAACATGCTCATTTAAAGGCATTACACAGTCTTACATTAACCTTCATGTACTTATGACTGCTCATGTTAATTTAAAGCAGTTTTTAGGACACTATGTCCTGTGAGTAATGTAGTAATTCTCTAGCTGAGCTCAGAGTAAAATTATTCTTCAGAGGTTGCCCTTTCATATCTCAAGGAATGCAAGTTCTCATTTACTGTACAGTATGTATTATAAGCATTATAAGCGTCTATTTACTGTAATGTATTATAAGCATTATAAGTGTCTCAAATGCTTCTCCTAAAAAATTCAATTTGAGAAGAAGATAAAGAGAGATAAAGAGTTATTTATTTTAAGAACCAATTCTCTCTATTAACTAGCTGCTTATTTGCATGCATATTACTAGCATACTGG
>NW_015654775.1:0-636 GCF_001515625.1 Sinocyclocheilus rhinocerous
TAAAAACACAACAAAACATGAATTTTTTATCTGAAAACATTTCCCTATAAAACATGAAAAAACTAGTTTAACAAACTAACAAAACAGTTTATTTCAGAATCACAACAAACGGCATCAAAACTATATGGTTTTATTCCACTCTGAGTTCACAATATTGGCAGTACTGAATTTTAGGTGCTAACTCACCTTTTCCGAGGTTGTGCATTACCTGCTGAATACAATATAAAGAGCTTTTCATACACGTAGTCCAGGTGCAGGGCATAAATCAGTCTGAAAAAATGGACATAGAAGGCCTGAGATCGGTCGGTTCATCCATTACAAAGTTTTCTTCCAAGATGATTCCCACTCTAGATGGGTTAGATGTGGACTTGATTGATCAACACTGAGGATTCTTACTGGAGCCTGTCTTGTCAGCTGCCTCCTAACAGAGGAAGAAACAGATCGATAAAGACATTATCAAGTCAGTTAGATAATGCTGTTGTCAAATACTCAAGATCATATGCTGCGTTCACACCATGTTCTACTTAGAGCTGTTCATGTATTATATGGTGTGTTCACACCATGTTCTACATAGAGCTGTTCATGTCCTTTGACCGGGAACTGTGCGTTTCTATGGCAACACTATCATGCCTAAAT
>NW_015654776.1:0-595 GCF_001515625.1 Sinocyclocheilus rhinocerous
ACTCATACAGATAATTTGCTCCCTCAATATACAATATTCTTCATGTTGCTCTGCTGCACTCCATTACACACCTTGTTGGTTTGTTGTTCAGATGACAAAATGTTTAAAAAGTAATTTTTTTTAGGCTGGTCTACCTCAGCTGTCTAACAGCACTTGTCAAGGTCAAAATGATTGAGACGGCCAATCAAATAAAAGAAGGTTGGAAAGATGTTTGACGCATGTTGCATTTTCACATGCATGTTATAAGTGACCCAAACTGACAGCACTTGCATGAGATGGAGTTTGTGTGGAGCAGCATTTACTGTGAACCGAGCCGCTCCGAAACACTGTAAACAGTTGATCATGAGCTGTTTGCATGTAAATGAACATAGTGCCATGCTGTATATTTACATAACTACATCACAAGCTTTACAAATTGATAATCACATTAAGCATTTTTATTTATTTTATCAAAAACCATTTACCTCAGTGTGTGCAGCTGACAGTTTGGACTCTTCAGTCCATCAGAAAGCAGCTTAACTCCAGAATCCTTCAGGTCATTGTTACTCATATCCAGCTCTCTCAGGACAGAGTTTGAGGATTGTAAAACTGATGA
>NW_015654777.1:0-223 GCF_001515625.1 Sinocyclocheilus rhinocerous
ATAAATATATATATATATATTATATATAAACAGAATATATAAGCTTGAATAATGCAGCTGGCTGTTTAACGTCAGCTATGACTCACAGCAGGAGTTTATGAAGTTGCCTTTCCTGTTCCATATACTGTAGACTTGCTTTTGTCTAGTGTAGGTATGTGTAGATGTATAGACAGAGTGCACCTGATTTTGAGATAAATGCATGGGGGAATTTAAAGAAATGTCA
>NW_015654777.1:376-561 GCF_001515625.1 Sinocyclocheilus rhinocerous
AAGTAACTCCACTTTACTTAAAGCAGACCAAAAACACATATTAATAATAATAATAATAATAAATATATTACTGCAATGTGAAACAATGTGAAAATTATTATTATTATTATATTGTAAATTATATATCATGGTAGTATTCCTTTAATGTTGATTTAGATCACCATTTATTTAGAGTTCCATTAATC
>NW_015654778.1:0-1965 GCF_001515625.1 Sinocyclocheilus rhinocerous
AGATTTTAAAGTTTTATCTTCTGCTAAGGTAAATTGGAACAAAAGCGAAGCGTTGATGTGTGGAAAGGGGACGGGAGAGAAGCCAAGTCTTCCTGATGGGTTGCTATGGAGTAAAGGGGGTTTTAAATATTGGGGGGTTTATTTAGGAGATGAGGTTACTGTACGGAAAAACTGGGAAGGAATTGTTGAAAAGGTTAAAGGTCGATTAGACAAATGGAAATGGTTGGTCCCAAACATGTCCTACAAAGGGCGCACTTTAATTATCAACAACTTGATTGCATCCTCTCTCTGGCATAAACTGGCCTGTATAGATCCACCTTTAAATCTGATGACTGAAATACAAGCTTTATTAGTGGACTTTTTTTGGGATAAATTACACTGGATTACTCGGAGCATCTTATTCCTGTCTAAAGAAGAAGGTGGACAAGGGCTAATAAACTTGCAAAGCAGAACAGCAGCTTTTCGGTTGCAGTTTATACAAAGACTTCTTTTGGGATCGAGTGACTTTGGTTGGAGCGCTGCTGCATGTGTTATTTTACGGAGTCTCGGAGGCCTACAGATGGACAAATCTCTTTTCTTGTTAGACCCTCTGGAACTGGATACTCTCAGAATGCCAATTTTTTATCGCAATCTTTTTAAAGTATGGAGTCTTTTTAATCTTCAAAGGACACCATATATGGAATCACTTTTTTGGTTGCTAAATGAACCTATAGTACATGGGGCCCGATTGGATATTTCCACTGTTGACCACAATTTTCCTGGACTTAATACATTGCTTTGTAAATCCAGGAGCACCACCCTTGGTCTCCTTATAGATGTGGCTGGTCCTAACTTCTCGAACACTGAACAAGTAGCTTCCCATCTAGGTGTTGTTTCAACTCGTATAATTGCTCAACTGATGGGAAAGTGGAAATCTGCTCTTACAAATGAGGAGAGACAATTATTGACAGACTACTGTACAGGAGTAATGGCTCCTAATGCTGAGGACCCTTTTCCGACCATATACTTGTCACCCAAATTAGGTGATTGTGTGGGTCTGTTTTTAAGAGCTGGGAAATCTTTGTGTGTGGATTTCTTTTCAGTCACGGGGAAAATGTTGTACAAAATGTGTGTTTTGGTTTTTAATAAGAAAATTTTAGATAGTAAGGTGGATACACCGTGGCGTTCATATTTTAAACTTGATGACAATGTTAAAGCTGAATGGAGAGTTTTGTATAAGCCACCGTTAACAAAGCGAGTAGGGGACATACAGTGGAGGGTTCTCCATGGAGCAATTGCTGTCAATGCTTTTATTTTAAATCCTGAAGTAAGCTCTGAATGCCCTTTTTGTTTTAATAGAGAAACTGTCTTTCATGCTTTTATGGAGTGTTCTAGACTAAAGTCCTTATTTTCTGTATTAGGAAATCTTTTTGACTGTTTTAATGATATATTTTCCAAGGAAACGTTTATTTTGGGTATCAAGTATGTGCAGAAGAGACGTGTTGATTGTCAGTTACTGAATTTTATTTTGGGTCAAGCTAAGCTGGCCATTTACTCAAGTAGGAAAAATAGGATCGAACAGAAACCTGGACAAAATGTTACTGTCTTGTTTTCAACTCTTGTAAAGTCTAGAGTGCTGATTGATTTTAATTTCTACAAGTCTATGGATGATCTTATGTCTTTTGAACTAAAATGGTGTAGCAAAGCAGTTTTGTGTTCCGTGTTTGAAGATGAGTTAATTTTCACAAATTTCCTGTAAATTTCTATTTTTTCTATGTGATGATTTATATTTTGTAAACTGTGTTTTTGTGAATTTGTAATAAAGAGCATTAAATTATCATTCTCTCTCTCTCTCTCTCTCTCTTTTTCTCTCGCGCTCTCTCTCTCGCTCTCTCTCTTTTTCTCTCTCGCTCTCTCTCTCTCTCTCTCTCGCGCTCTCTCTCTCTCTCTCTCTCTCTCTCTCTCTCTCTCTCTCTCTCTCTCTCT
>NW_015654778.1:2051-6141 GCF_001515625.1 Sinocyclocheilus rhinocerous
CAAAATTCCGCATTTGAACAGTCAATAGCAAATACTTAAACTAATAACAAAACAGTAGCTGATTCAGAAGCGCCAGATTGTCATAGCAAAGTCAGAATTACCTCCTCTCCTAGGTTCACGAAACGGTCGTCCATAAAATGCATTGCTGTTCTGTTGTAAGTAATCTTAATGATTCCTAAATGCATCTACTTTCGGAAGGCCAAATAAAGTGCTTTTGCTTTCGCCTAGAAACACACAGCGTCTCCCTGACATGCTGCTTCAACACTAACTGCGGTTACTGAAACCACGCTTTCTTTCTTTGCGTGCACATTTGGGTGGCATTATGCTAATATTTCCACATAGTGAGGTAGATATGTGGGGCGTGTTAGAACGAGCCGTTTTAGGGGGGCGTGGCAAGTCTTAACTTTGATAAAGAATATCTCTTTGGTTTTGAGACTTTTAATCTTTGCAACTTCAGGGATCTTATCTATGCACAATCAGCTTGTAACACTCCAAAGAGAAAGGAAAACTTGAAATCGCATCATATGAACCCTTTAATGAAATTTTTTTATAGTACTATTATGATTGAGTCTATAGCTTAAAGACATGCCACGCTACTCAAATCGTTTTCCATCAAATTGCTATATTTGTCTCAGATTGTTATGTACAAACTGACTGACTTCAAGCTGCATGATACATTAAGTATAGATGCTTTTCACTATAAGTTCATCTTTTTGTGGTTTTATGGTTTTCACTACATACAGTAAATATCTTTCATCCTCCTATCTTTCCATTTGCACTGTTGCATTATTTATTTTGTTTTTTCAAATTGAAAGTCATCAAAGCCACTTTGTTCAAATTTAGAAATTTTTGCAGGCATAAAGGTCCATTGTCTATAATCAATAGTGTAGAGATCTTTGAAGCAAAGCTCACACAGAAGTCACTTGCCAGTCAAGCAGCTTTCTGTTGGTTTCGAATGTGGCAAACCCTTGTAACCAAATTGAATCCATTGCGAAGTATGCGTGGGGAAATCTTTTGTACCGCCACGAAATTCACAATTACTGATTCCTATTGAAATGGCTGGATTTCGTCTGCAGAAATTCGCCAAACTACAGTAAATGTGATCGTACTTTAAAGGAACAGTTCACCCCAAAATGAAAATGCACTCACCCTCAGACCATCCAAGATTGTAGACGAGTTTGTTTCTTCATCAGATTTAGAGAAGTGTAACATTACTTCACTTGCTCACCAATGGATCCTCTGCAGTGAATGGGTGATTTATTTAAAACAGCCAGTTATTTGTTTGTCATCGGGCTACATTGGTTTTTATCATCAAAATCGTACTGTTCCAGTATTTTTTATTTTAGTATTTTAAACCTGTTCTGAATAAGAACTGTCTCTGGTTTGTAATAACTGACTTTCTCATTGTTTTTGTTTCTTTTTAGCCCTGATCTGAATGGATTCTCATCTCCGAAGCAGACCAGACCTGCCAGCACTGAAACAGGCATGTTTATTCACGTGTAAGGAATAGTTTGAAGTCAACTAGTCTGTTTATTCCCATTTATAGTAACACTTGGTTTTTGCCCACATTGATTATGTAGACAAAGATGAACCACAGAATTTCCACAATCCAGCCCCGATCTCATTCCAGCCTACAAGGTGAGTTATACATATTTGATTAAATATGTTCACAACTTTCAGCCATACCATGTGTAAAGGTATTCTGATTATTGTTCATATCTGATAGTAATACCAAGTGTTTCCCGTGTAGTTTTCACCCACAGATCAAATGGTTCCAGAGGGGCGAGTTGGTCACGGTCTACATAAAGCTCATCAATCCAGTGATGCAGAAGTGTGATTTCTGCTCAGACACTGTCATTTACAGGTCACGGGATTATAAAGCATCTGTTTGTTCAGTCATTTATTAATGTTAACATTTCATGCTAGAAAAAAAAGGGGTCATATGATGCTATTTTAAAGGTCATTATTTTGTGTATTTGGTGTAACAGAATATGTTGACATGCTTTAATGTTCAAAAAACATTATTTTTCAAATACTGTACATTATTGTAGGTCCTCTATGCCCCGCCTCTCTCAAACGCTTCGTTTTCAACAAAGCCCCCTCCTTTGACAAGCGCAGTCTGCTCTGATTGGCCAGCTGACCCAGTGCATTGTGATTGGCCGAACACCGCAAGCACTCGTCGGAAATGTAACGCCCCTTACCATAATCACGAGCTTCATCTTTCAAAATAAATGTAAAGACAGAGCCCGAAAGGGGAACAGAGTCGCGTGACAGACACAATGATGATAAATATCAAGACAGTTAATAATGTCGTTAGTTTTACCATCAGTTCAAGCCCGAAAGGGCAACAGAGTCGCGTGACAGACACAGTGATGATGCAGTACACAAGCCGCGGTTAAGACAGCTGACGTGCTATGATTTCTGACAGGCAGTTCACTCTCCTGTGATGTGACCCTGTTCCCCTCACACACACACACACATCGTGTTACTCTGCGCTGCGCAAAACTCCGCATTTGAACAGTCAATAGCAAATACTTAAACTAGTAACAAAACATACTTACAGTCGCTGATTCAGAAGCACCAGATTGTCATAGCAAAGTCGGAATTGAAAAATATTTTTTAGAAATAGCCTTTGTGCACAGCCAGCTTTGTACTCTTCTAGGTTAAAAAAACTGTCGTCCATAAAATGCGTTGCACAAATTCGAACATCTGGGTTGTGCTGTTCTGTTGTAAATAAATCTTAACCAATGATTCCTAATTGCATCTACTTTCGGAAGGCCAAATAAAGTGCTTTTGCTTTCGCACTGAAACACACAGCGTCTCCCTGACATGGCTGCATCAACACTACTGCGTTCCTGAAACCACGCCTTCTTTCTTTGCGTGCACATTTGGGCTGCATTATGCTAATATTTCCACATAGTGATGTAGATATGTGGGGGCGTGTTAGAACGAGCCGTTTTAGGTAGGCGCGGCTGACTCTTAACTTTTATAAAGAATATCTCTTTGGATTTGAGACTTTAGTCTTTGCAACTTTACAGATCTTCTTTATGCACCAAGAGCTTGTAACACTCCAAAGAGAAAGGAAAACTTGAAATCGCATCATATGACCCCTTTAATTTGACAGGACAGCAAACAACATGTGCATTGATGTATGGAGTCTTACATGTATGTTTTATGGGAATTTTTCATGTATTTGAATCTCAGTGGGTACGTGAATGACCGGCATTACTATGCAAAGCTCGAGCTGTCCGGTGCCATCACCGCGGAGCAGTGCTCATGGGAAATGAGATGCAATGAGCCGGTGATGAAGCTGAAGAAAAAGGAAAAGCGGGACTGGAGAACACTCCTCAAACACAAGGCACCATCTATATCTTAATAAAATGAGACATTTCATTAGCGCCGAGAACGTTTTGAATGCATTAATTGTGCTGTATTATGTCGTTCAAAAGTTTGGGATCAGTATAAAGTTGTATCTAGGCTGTATCTATTTGATCAAAAATACACAGGAAAAATTTTTATTTTGTGAAATATTATTGCAATTTAAAATTAAAAGTTAAAAGTTTTCTATTTTAATGTACTTTAAAATATAATTTATTCCTGTGATGCAAAGCTGAATTTTCAGCATCATTGCTCCAGTCTTCAGGGTCACATGATCCTTCAGAAATCATTCTGATATGCTGATTTATAATCAATGTTGGAAACAGTTGTGATGCTTAATATTTTTTGGGACCTGTGATACTTTTTTCAGGATTCTTTCATGAATAAAAAGTTAAAAAGAACAGTGTTTCTTCAAAAGTTTGGGGTTAGAAAATTACTACTTTTATTCAGCGAGGATGCGTTAAATAAATAAAAAGTTTCAACACCGAAAACTGGAGTAATGATGCTGAAAATTCAGCGCTGTGTCACAGAAATAAATTATATCTTAAATAGTGCTGTCAAACGCTTAATCGCATCCAAAATAAAAGTTTTTGTTTACATAATATATGTGTGTGTACGGTGTATATTTATTATGTATAATATAAATACACACACATAGATGTATATATTTAAGAAAAATGTTATGTTTATATATTAAATATATTTATATATA
>NW_015654778.1:8056-10552 GCF_001515625.1 Sinocyclocheilus rhinocerous
TTATATATACATAATAAATATACACAGTACACACACATATATTATGTAAACAAAAACTTTTATTTTGGATGCGATTAATTGTTTGACAGCACTAATCTTAAAGTATATTAATATAGGAAACCAATATTAGAAATTGCAATAATATTTCACAATATTATGTTTTTTTTTTCTATTTTGATCAAATAAATACAGCCTTGATGAGCATAAGAGACTTCATTAAATAAATAAAAATCTTGCTGATCCCAAACTTTTGAATGGCAGTGTAATTTGATTTATAATAAATTATTTTTTTAAACATTCTCTGGTTATTTCTGTTTCTCCACAGAGTCCATTTGTCAGCTATGAATTTGACTTCATTGATGAGACTCGTGTTTCTTCATTAAACGGTGAGGAATTAATAGATAACGGATTGATTTAACCTTCCTGAGAAAACTAGAGTAAAAGTGTCATTTTTCATTTTAAACCACAATCTCCTGAAGTAGTAACAATAAAACGATGCACTTTTGTGGGGATTTTAGTCTTATTTACCCCTCCCTGTACTTCATGTTATGGTCTTCCTCATTTATTTCCTATGGTTGGTCAGTTTTGACCACAAACAGCCAAAGGTGTGACTTTTTATGTATGAACCACTCAGATTTAGAAAACAATTAAATAATAACTCAGTCAAAAATAATAAAGAAATACATTGGAGAGTTACTGTGAAGGGCTAGATTTCATTTTACATTTTTCTTTTAACAGAGTTCAACTTGCATGTTTTTCCTGTCATTTAAAAGCAGTGTGTAACCACATGATTGTTTTGGATCAGGGCACTGGTTCCTGGCTGAGGTGGGAGAGGAGGGCTGTTACGTCAGCTCTGAGAGCGCCAGCGACAGTGACTGAATAGAACGGATCGCACTTGTTCTACAGGACATTAATGGAGCAACACTACATCAGTTTTGAGTAACATTTCATTGTCCAATTAACAATAATAAATTATTTATTTTTCAGTATGTTGGTGTTATGAGTCCCACAGCCATTTGAGCATCTTGAGTTATGCTAGTTTTGTTAATAAAATGTCGTTTTGTGAATGTCAGCCTTGTTGTGTGTAAAGTGTCCTTGAGCTCTGGAAAGGCACTATTTAGATAAAACTTATTTTATATATATATATATATATATATATAGCATGTGAAACGACATCTCTATTATATCAAGTCAAGAGTACTGCAGGTAGGTGATTATCTTCAAAAAAGAAGAGACCACAACAGATGACAAAAGAGTTACCATAAGATTTGTGAATCCTTAAATTTGTAAATCACATTAATACACACTCGCAGACACACAAATCAGTGCATGAAACAATGTCTCGACAACATCAAGTCAAGACTTCTGCAAGTAAGTTACTATCTTCAGAAAAAAAGAGACCACAACAGATGACAAAGGAGACGCCAACAGGTAAGCATCCAAGAAGCCTGTAACAGCTTGTAAAATTAGGGAGAGGCCACCCTTACAGGCCAGGAAAGCTCTGCCGCAGCACTATGTGTGGGACGGCTAGCAATGGATCAAGAGTGCAATTCTGTGCATTGCACACCTTGGCCACCTGGAATATTTGAGTGACGCTGTCAGTTCACCCCAAGGGAAGCACTTGGAGTTAGGACTAGGGTGTGTCCTGTAAGGTCGTGGTGGGTGGGAAATACAGGGGACATCCTAGGTTGCCAAAAAATGACAAAAAAAAGTTTGTTTTTTTTAAAGAAAATAAAAATTAATGCCCACATACAGTTATTACAGAAAAACTGGCAAATTGGCTTTTAAAGCGGTCATATGATGCTGCTAAAAAGAATATTATTTTGTGTGTTTGGTGTAATGAAATGTGTTTATGCGGTTTAAGGTTAAAAAAACACATTATTTTCCACATACTGTACATTATTGTTTCTCCTCTATGCCCCGCCTTTCTGAAACGCGTCGATTTTTACAAAGCTCATCGGTCTGAAAAAGCGAGGTGTGCTCTGATTGGCCAGCTATCCAGTGCGTTATGATTGGCCGAATACATCAAGCGCGTGACGAAAATGTTACGCCCCTTGCCATATTGTGATGATGCCCTGTCAGGCCAGAGCGATGATTCAAAAACATGAAAACCCATTATAAACGAGGCATTCGTTGCATCCAGTGGGGACATAATTACGAATTATAATGACTTATACTGTCTTTTTAAGCGTTGCGTTGCATCGCGCCGCGTAAACATAAAACCATATCTGCATTTGTGATCGGAGAAATGACAAACAACAAGCCCTACTCTACACTGCCCAAAAAACTCGCTTTAAATATAAAAAAAAATAAAATATAAAAACTCTTTAAATATAAAAAACCTACTTACAGTCTTTGAGTCAGAACAGCCGGCATTGTAGACAATATTTGCTTCGATATGATAATTTGAAAAGTATAGATATTCGGTAACAACAGGGAAGAACTGCAGAAACTGCAGAATTACAGATATTTTTAATATTATTAAAAAAAAATTGT
>NW_015654778.1:15821-18326 GCF_001515625.1 Sinocyclocheilus rhinocerous
ACACACAGTGCCTTCACGACATGGTGGCGGCGGCAACAACAATACTACAGCGAGAATTAAAGTTACGCCTTCTTTCTTTGCGTGAAGATTTGGGCGGCGTTATGCAAATCTTCCGAGATCGTGACGTAGGTATGTGGGGGTGTGTTAGAACGAGCCGTTTTAGGTAGGCGTGGCTGACTCTTAACTTTTATAAAGAATATCTCTTTGGATTTGAGACTTTAGTCTTTGCAACTTTACAGATCTTCTTTATGCACCAAGAGCTTGTAACACTCCAAAGAGAAAGGAAAAATTGAAATCGCATCATATGACCCCTTTAAGTCAGATTGGTTCCTAGCTCCAGTGCAGAACTATGGGCGGGACAGACCAGCTATGTGCCCATAATGCAGTCTTTTATAGTCTGCATCCAGGAAACCTGTAACTGCCTCTACAATTAGGGAGAGGCCGCCCTTACTGCCTAGAGAAGTTCTGCCGCAGCACTATATGTGGGATGGCAAGCAATAGACCAAGAGCGCAATTCTGCGCACTGCACACCTTGGCCACCTGGAATATTCGGGCGACACTGTCAGGTCACCCCAAGGGAAGCACTTGGAATTAGGACTAGGGTGTGTCCTGTAAAGTCGTGGTGGGTGGGACAAAGGGCACATCCTAGGTTGCCAAAAAACGACAAAAATGTTTTTTGAAAAGAAACTAAAAATGTATGTCCTCATACAATTATTTAAAAAACTGTCACATTGGCCTCAATTTCGGATTGGTTCCTAGCTCCAATGCATAACTATGGGTGGGACAGACCAGCTTTGTGCCCATAATGCAGTCTTTTGTAGTCTACATCCAGGAAACCTGTAACTGCCTCTACAATTAGGGAGAGGCCGCCCTTACAGGCCAGAGAAGCTCTGCCGCTGCACTATATATGGGACGGCTAGCAATAGACCAAGTGCACAATTCTGCGCATTGCACACCTTGGTCACCTGGAATATTTGGGTGACGCTGTCTGTTCACCCTAAGGAAACCATTGGAGTTAGGACTAGGGTGTGTCCTGTAAGGTTGTGGTGGATGGGACACAGGGCGCACCCTAGGTTGCCAAAAAATGGCAAAACATTTTTTGAAAAGAAACTAAAAATTAATGCCCACATACAATTATTATTTTTTTTAAATTGTCGAATTGGCCTTTATGTCGGATTGGTTCCTAGCTCCGGTGCAGAACTATGGGTGGGACAGACCAGCTATTTGCCCATAATGCAATCTTTAATAGTCTGCATCCAGGAAACCTGTAACAGCTTGAACAATTAGGGAGAGGCCGCCCTTACAGGCCAGAGAAGCTCTGGCAAAACACTATGTGTGGGACAGCTAGCAATGGACCAAGAGCGCAATTCTGCGCATTGCACACCTTGGTCACATGGAATATTTGGGCGACGCTGTCTGTTCACTCCAAGGGAAACAGTGGAGTTAGGACTAGGGTGTGTTCTGTAAGGTTGTTGTGGATGGGTCACAGGGCGCACCCTAGGTTGGCAAAAAATGAAAAAAAAATGTTTTTAAAGAAACTAAAAATTAATACCCACGTACAATTATTGGTAAAAAAAAAAATTTCGGAATTAGCCTTTATGTCGGATTGGTTCCTAGCTCCGGTGTAGAACCATGGGTGGGACAGACCAGCTATGTGCCCATAATGCAGTCTTTTATAGTCTGCATCCAGGAATCCAGGAAACCTGTAACAGCTTGAACAATTAGGGAGAGGCCGCCCTTATAGGCCAGAGAAGCTCTGGCAAAACACTATGTGTGGGATGGCTAGCAATGGATCAAGAGCGCAATTCTGCACATTGCACACCTTGACCACCTGGAATGTTCGGGCGATGCTGTCAGTTCACCCCAAGGGAAGCACTTGGAGTTAGGACTAGGGTTTGTCCTGTAAGGTCGTGGTGGGTGGGGCACAGGGCACATCCTAGGTTGCCAAAAACGTCAAAAAGGTTTTTTGAAAATAAAGTAAAATTTAATGCCCACGTACAATTATTATAAAAAACTGTCGCATTGGCCTTTAAGTCGAATTGGTTCCTAGCTCCGGTGCAGAACTATGGGCAGGACAGACCAGCTATGTGCCCATAATACAGTCTTTTATAGTCTGCATCCAGGAAACCTTATAACTGCCTGTACAATTACGAAGAGGCCGCCCTTACAGGCCAGAGAAGCTCTGCCGCAGCACTATGTGTGGGATGGCAAGCAATGGACCAAAAGAGCGCAATTCTGCGCACTGCACACCTTGCCCACTTGGAATATTTGGGCTACACTGTCAGTTCACCCCAAGGGAAGCACTTGGAGTTAGAACTAGGGTGTGTCCTGTAAGGTTGTGGTGGGTGGAACACAGGACACACTCTAGGTTGCCAAAAAATGACAATTATTATTTTTTTTTTTTAAGAAATAAAAAATTAATGCCCACATACAGTTATTATAAGAAAACTGGCAAATTGGCCTTTAATTCAGATTCATTCCTAGCTCCGGTGCAGAACTATGGGC
>NW_015654778.1:19667-28609 GCF_001515625.1 Sinocyclocheilus rhinocerous
TTTTTTTTTAAGAAATAAAAAATTAATGCCCACATACAGTTATTATAAGAAAACTGGCAAATTGGCCTTTAATTCAGATTCATTCCTAGCTCCGGTGCAGAACTATGGGCGGGACAGACCAGCTAAGTGCGCATAATGCAGTCTTTTATAGTCTGCATCCAGGAAACCCGTAACAGCCTGAACAATTAGGGAGCGGCCGCCCTTACAGGCCAGAGAAGCTCTGCCGCAGCACTATGTGTGGGACGGCTAGCAATGGACCAAGAGCGCAATTCTGCGCATTGCACACCTTTGACCACCTGGAATATTCGGGCGACGCTGTCATTTCACCCCAAGGGAAGCACTTGGAGTTAGAACTAGGGTGTGTCCTGTAAGGTCGTGGTGGGTGGGACACAGGGAACATCCTAGTTTGGCAAAAAACGACAAAAAAGTTTTTTAAAGAAACTAAAAAATGTATGTCCGCATACAATTATTTAAAAAACTGTCGCATTGGCCTCAATTTCAGATTGGTTCCTAGCTCCAGTGCATAACTATGGGTGGGACAGGCCAGCTATGTGCCCATAATGCAGTCTTTTGTAGTCTGCATCCAGGAAACCTGTAACAGCCTATACAATTATACAATTACATTAAAACAGCCCGGTGTACGGTTAGCTCAAGCAACTAGAAAACTAGCCGATCGGGAGAGAAAAAAACAGTAGTGTGGGAAAAGTTAGCTCCGGTGAATAGCGGTGCTCGTTTCATGTCATTCCGTGTTGCAACTGGTCTCATAAGCAAAAAAGTTTTTTAAAAGAAACTAAAAAATGTATGTCCTCATACAATTATTTAAAAAACTGTCGCATTGGCCTCAATTTCAGATTGGTTCCTAGCTCCAGTGCATAACTATGGGTGGGACAGGCCAGCTATGTGCCCATAATGCAGTCTTTTGTAGTCTGCATCCAGGAAACCTGTAACGGCCTATACAATTAGGGAGAGGCCGCCCTTACAAGCCAGAGAAGCTCTGTCTCAGCACTATGCGTGGGATGGCTAGCAATGGACCAAGAGTGCAATTCTGTGCACTGCCCACCTTGGCCACCTGGAATATTTGGGCGATGCTGTCAGTTCACCCCAAGGGAAGCATTTGGAATTAGGACTAGGGTGTGTCCTGTAAGGTTGTGGTGGGTCGGACACGGGGCACATCCTAGGTTGCCAAAAAAACGACAAAAATATTTTTGGAAAAGAAACTAAAAATGAATGCCCTCATGCAATTATTTAAAAAACTGTCGCATTGGCCTCAATGTCGGATTGATTCCTAGCTCCGGTGCAGAACTATGGGTGGGACAGACCAGCTAAGTGCCCATAATGCAGTCTTTTACAGTCTACATCCAGGAAACCTCTAACAGCCTGTACAATTAGGGAGAGGCCGCCCTTATAGGCCAGAGAAGCTCTGCCGCAGCACTATGTGTGGGAAGGCTAGCAATGGACCAAGAGCGCAATTCTGTGCATTGCACACCTTGGCAACCTGAAATATTTGAGTGAAGCTGTCAGTTCACCCCAAGGAAAACATTTAGAGTTAAGACTGGGGTGTGTCCTGTAAGGTTGTGGTGGGTGGGACACTGGACACATCCTAGGTTGACAAAAAATGACAAAAAAAGGTTTTTTTTTTTTTAAAGAAACTAAAAATTAATGCCCACATACAGTTATTATAAAAAAAACTGTCAAATTGGCCTTTAAGTCGGATTGGTTCCTAGCTCCGGTGCAGAACTATGGGCAGGACAGACCAGCTAAGAGCCCATAATGCAGTCTTTTATAGTCTGCATCCAGGAAACCTGTAACCCTGTAACAGCTTGAACAATTAGGGAGAGGCCGCCCTTACAGGCCAGAGAAGCTCTGGCAAAACACTATGTGTGGGACGGCTAGCAATGGACCAAGAGCGCAATTCTGCGCATTGCACACCTTGGTCACCTGGAATATTTGGGCGACGCTGTCTGTTCACTCCAAGGGAAACAGTGGAGTTAGGACTAGGGTGTGTTCTGTAAGGTTGTTGTGGATGGGTCACAGGGCGCACCCTAGGTTGGCAAAAAATGAAAAAAAAATGTTTTTAAAGAAACTAAAAATTAATACCCACGTACAATTATTTGTAAAAAAAAAATTTTCGGAATTAGCCTTTATGTCGGATTGGTTCCTAGCTCCGGTGTAGAACCATGGGTGGGACAGACCAGCTATGTGCCCATAATACAGTCTTTTATAGTCTGCATCCAGGAAACCTGTAACTGCCTGTACAATTACGAAGAGGCCTCCCTTACAGGTCAGAGAAGCTCTGCCGCAGCACTATATGTGGGATGGCAAGCAATGGACCAAGAGCGCAATTTTGCGCACTGCACACCTTGTCCACCTGGAATATTTGGGCTACACTGTCAGTTCACCCCAAGGGAAGCACTTGGAATTAGGACTAGGGTGTGTCCTGTAAGGTCGTGGTGGGTGGGGCACAGGGCACATCCTAGGTTGCCAAAAAACGTCAAAAAGGTTTTTTGAAAATAAAATTTAATGTCCACATACAATTATTATAAAAAACTGTCGCATTGGCCTTTAAGTCGAATTGGTTCCTAGCTCCGGTGCAGAACTATGGGCTGGACAGACCAGCTATGTGCCCATAATACAGTCTTTTATAGTCTGCATCCAGGAAACCTGTAACTGCCTGTACAATTACGAAGAGGCCTCCCTTACAGGTCAGAGAAGCTCTGCCGCAGCACTATATGTGGGATGGCAAGCAATGGACCAAGAGCGCAATTTTGCGCACTGCACACCTTGTCCACCTGGAATATTTGGGCTACACTGTCAGTTCACCCCAAGGGAAGCACTTGGAGTTAGGACTAGGGTGTGTCCTGTAAGGTTGTGGTGGATGGGACACAGGACACATCCTAGGTTGCCAAGAAACAACAACATTTTTTTTTTAAGAAATAAAAAATTAATGCCCACATACAGTTATTATAAAAAAAAACTGGCAAATTGGCCTTTAATTCAGATTCATTCCTAGCTCCGGTGCAGAACTATGGGCGGGACAGACCAGCTAAGTGCCCATAATACAGTCTTTTATAGTCTGCATCCAGGAAACCTTTAACAGCCTGAACAATTAGGGAGAGGCCGCCCTTACAGGCCAGAGAAGCTCTGCCGCAGCACTATGTGTGGGACGGCTAGCAATGGACCAAGAGCGCAATTCTGCGCATTGCACACCTTGACCACCTGGAATATTCGGGCGACGCTGTCAGTTCACCCCAAGGGAAGCACTTGGAGTAAGAACTAGGGTGTGTCCTGTAAGGTCGTAGTGGGTGGAACACAGGACACACTCTAGGTTGCCAAAAAATGACAAAAATGTTTTTTGAAAAGAAAAGAAATTTAATGCCCACATACAATTATTATAAAAAACTGTCGCATTGGCCTTTAAGTCAGATTGGTTCCTAGCTCCGGTGCAGAACTATGGGCGGGACAGACCAGCTAAGTGCCCATAATGCAGCCTGTCTAAGGGGCCGTTCACATATCGCGTCTTTTGCGCGCTCAAGTTCGTTATTTCAAATGTAGACGCGTGGCAGGCGCGCTCATAATGGAACCGACGTTGTTGCGACGCGCTCGCGGTGCGACGCGCAAATTTTTTCCAGGTGCGTCCGAGCCGCATCGAGATAAAAACATTTCAACTTTTCAGAATGCCGCAAGCGCACCGTGGGTCATGTGACAAGAACCAACCAATCAGCTTCATCCTTTCCCGTAACAACATTGAAAGCTCAGCCAAGATGAAGGAACAGCTGATCATAGCTGTACAGGGATAGCCATTTTTAAATAAATTTAGTAGCAGAGCTACTGCAAGCGATTTTAGTGCTGCAAATCCATTTATCCTTTGCTGAAACTTACGCATCTTCATGGAGAGTGCAGGTCATGATTGCTTAGCAACGGCAGACACCTCCGGAGCGCAAGCGCCCTAACGCTTTGGAAAAATGCAGAAAGCGGCACGCCTAGCGTTTTTCACGCGTTTTTAGGCACGACATGTGAACGGCCCCTTAGTCTGCATCCAGTAAACCTGTGTTTACTGCCTGTACAATTAGGGAGAGGCTGCCCTTACAGGCCAGAGAAGCTCTGCCGCAGCACTGTGTGTTGGATGGCAAGCAATGGACTAAGAGCACAATTTTGCGCATTGCTACCTTGGCCACCTGGAAATTTGGGCTACGCTATCCGTTCACCCCTAGGGAAACACTTGGAGTTAGGACTAGGGTGTGTCCTGTAAGGTTGTGGTGGGTGGGACACGGAGCGCACCCTAGGTTGCCTTTTTTATCAGATTTATTAAAGAAAGATACAGCTTCTCTCTGAAAACAGCCGAGCTCCTGGAGGCATGCTGTGGACGGAGATAAAGAGTCGCAAGCACTTAACCACTGATAGCCAACAAAACAGAAATTTTATGCAGTTTTAATTACTGCCTGCGGTTCCGACTCATGACCGGGATCTTTTATCGCTGGGACGCTCCATCTTTCAGTTTTAAACAATGTGCAAATCCGGCCTCGAACTGGGCTTTGTTTATAAAACATTCTTCACCGAAATGTTGGGAACAAACAAACACACTTGCGAAATGAAGCATGTTGGTCCTGTCCCAAATGGCACACTCCATGTGCATTTACGGCCGCGTACACGTGTCCGTTAAGTTCATGAGACCGTAGGGTGTTATTTTTTAGCCCCTTTGCAACTGCTATACACCCTCAATGTGCACTTCTGCCGAGCCCGCACTGCGGCGAGCTCCGCGGCAGACTTCTACCTGATAGTCAAAGCGGCATTACGCCATGAAAATGTGGACTCAGAGAAAAGACCATGCGGGTTTAGGGTGTGATTTGGGACATGGCCTCCGATGGGCATGCTCACGCTCTTGCTCTGATTGATGTGTGCGCGCTCTTCCAGGAGAAGTGCCACTACAAAGAATTCCATGCTAAAAAAAAAACTTTCTGAAACTTATACGAACCCGGAAGGAGTGTATTTGGCACAGAAATACACTCAGAATCCAACTCTTTAACAGTGTAAATAACTCAGAATGCATGACATAGCATTAGACCCCCCGTTTAACAAATATAATTACGTTAATTACAAAACAAACACATTTTCAAATGACAAAAATCTAAAGGCCACAATTAATTAATTTAATTGATTAATAAACAAAACAGACTGTTTATTTGTACGTATCTAAATCATAATTGTATTTTACTGGTTATCAGTTTACCAATATTTAGAGATTATTCGTATTGATCATTTATATTACGGAGTGTCTATTTATACTAAGTGCACTAACATGTGATTGGTGTAGTCAACGCAACAAAAGACGCTCATCAAATGGCAGTTTCAGTTGCGTAGATGGTAAAGCGCATGCTTTTTGACGCAGTCGACCTGAGTTCAAACGACCTGTTGCCGAACTTTTTTCTCCCTTTTCAAATCTCATATCACTTTGGAAAGGCATTTATTTAAAAAAAAAATAAAGGAAATAATCAAAAAGTTGAAAATAAAGTTTTGGGTAGGGTTAGGGTAGGTGTAGGGAGGGCTTTATTGTCCCAAGGTGGCATCCATTTAACAATTTGAATTAAAATTATAATTTACACTCAACACGGTATTATTGCATACTGTTTTATAATGTACTACAATACTGAGGTGCAGATAATTGCCACTATTTGCAATAACTAGTATAAATAGCAGAAAATCCTGCTAACAGTGTAAATAGAATCTATAGCTATTTGCTCTTAGTTTATAGCATATCGTTTAAAAAATACTGCTGTTTTCACTTAGCGTAAATATAATTCATTGCTATTTGCACTTAGTGTAAATAGCATCTATCGCTAAGAAAATATTAAATTGTATATTTTTATTCTACAGTGAAAGATGTTCTTTTAGGTATTTTTGCAAACTCCAAAGATAAACAAGCCCACATGTATTTATCATTTGTTTGTTTTTTATTTTAATGACTAAATTTCACATTCATAAATGGAAAAACACACATTCTGTGCCATCCCCAGCTACTCAAGATCCACTTTCCATTACAGTGTAGCTACAACCCTATACAAACTCACCTGCCTGTAACTTTGTAGTAATCTGAAGACCTTAATTAACTTGTTCAAGTGTGTTTGATTAAGGTTGGAGCTAAACTCTGCAGGAAAGTGAATATTGAGAGACTGAGTTGCCGACTTCTGCTGTAAACCTTTCTAATCTTATGCCCTCCACACACAAGGTAATTGTTTTCCTTGATCAGGGGTCTCTGAAATGCATCATAAAGACCAAAGACATCTCTGAATGCATGTTCATTGCAAGTTGTACAGGTCTAAGACCAGGCTAAATTTAGAAAACCACCTCCATGTAACCGCCTGTACCTCCCTCTGATGCCAAAGCTACCTTTTTCAGTATTCCCTTTTTCCACCTCAGTTTTAGCCACAGCTGCTAAAGTTTGCATTAAAACAAACAGGTCTAAAACTAAGTAATATTCGGGAAACCTGTCTTCTAGTCTCATCATCCCTTCCAGTGGACACCGCCCTTCACCCTGACCATTTCTTCACGGTCCCCTTCAGAGCACCACCTTGATAAAAAGAGAATTTACTTATATGGAATAATAAAATGATTCAATGATAAATTATTATAAATGAATGAAGAATAAATTAATATAAAAGAAAGTAAAACACAACACAAGTGTATGGTTGCTCTCTTGAAGCAAAATACACACCATTTGCATTTGAGGATCCTTGAGGGGAAAATATATTTGCTATATTCAAGTGTTTTAAAGCAGTTTAGAGGAAACGAGGTTAGCAGTGCCCCCTTTCTAATCTAGCAACTTGCGTAATTACGTTATAAATGCATTTTCTCATTTTAGTTTCATCAGATTATCTGAGGATAGTTTGTCTGTTTTAAACAATGTCGTTTGTGTCTTCTATTATCTAAGAAAAGATGTTTGGTGTTGTACTTGTTGCTTTTTTCAGCGCGGTGGCTGATAGTCGTTTGTATTCCGTGTATTATTTAGTCCTTTATAGAGATTTTTGTGTGGAGATTTTTCAGTACCAAATACTTGGAATGAATCATCTTAAACTATCCCACCTCTGAATGTACAAGCACCTGCAATAAGACAAAACACGTCCTTGTTTTGAATAGGACTCAACAGAGAAGCGGGGGCCTGTTTCATAAAACAAGTTTACCAAATAAGCCAGGTTTATTTCAGTTAGTCTGACTTCTTGTCAGCTGATTTGGTTCAAAATAAGTCAGACTAACTGAAATTAAGCCTGGCTTATTTGGTAAACTTGTTTTATGAAACAGGCCCCGGGGTTTCGTGACGTGAGCCACTCAGCGCCCCCTGGAGGAAAATATTTATTATTCTTCTGTTTTTGTTATTAGGAAATTTTTATATTCATCAAACTAAATGGAGTAACTTAAAGGGGTGGTTCACTGGGTTTTTTCTAGGCTTGACTGTGTTTATGGGGTGCAGTCTAACATGTGTTAATGCCTCGTTTAAAAAAAAAAATCGTCCTGCCCCTCACCTCCGCGGCACGTGCTCCGGTTGTATTGTTTGGCGTCATTAATATCGCTTATCAGTTTGAGCCCGATTGAGAAGCAGAGGATATTATTGAAGAGGATCGCGCAGAACCTGTGCAAGCACGGCTTTTAATGGTAGACCTATGTTTTTTGTTTGTTGTTGTCTCATACTTTTAGATACGCTGTTGTAAATGCTACTGCTTATGTTAGCTTTTAATATACGGTTTTATCCTGATTAAAGCTTTAATACAGTACGGCAACTGCACGCACGTCCATGTATAACGCTTCTCATAGCTATGTGAAAATAAGTGTATAATTGTAACAGTTCATTGTTGGAGCGGAGCTGAATGAGCAAGAGAGAGAGAAAGAGAGTGAGAGAGAGATGCAGAGCAGGGGACACGAGGAACAGGATAAAGAACCGCTGCTTTAGAACATTGATTTTGAAACTTGTGAATCCATTAGAATTGTTAGAAGACAGAATCGCGATTCATATATGAACAGATTTTTACGTGCACCTCTAGTTTTCTCTTCCTCTTCTCTAAAGCAGTGCAGCATGGCCTCGCCCCCTTTGCTGCATGTTCCCGGGGGCGGGGTTTATCACCACCCCTTTAAAACCCAATTTTGCTAATTTCAAACATATTTTAAAGCTTATTTAGAATCTATAAAATCATTAAAAAAATCGTAAAGCCCAAAGAACTGTGTCTCTGCTAAATTAATTTAAAATATGCTTGTGATGCCCTTTTATTTATTTATTTTTTTTATTATTTTGTTTATTTTTAAATTATTATTTTATTGTTTTTTATTTTATTAAAGTTGTCTCAATTTGTACTTACAAAATGTGTAAATACGAGAAATATGTGAAGAACTTGCTGCTGAATTTTGTAATTTTGAAAGTTCTATTAAAAAAAGAGAAGAGACGATTTCCACGTGATTTACGCAACCAATGAAATCCTTAGAATCGGTCGCGGGGCGGGGTTTGCGCTTGAAAAAGTCACGCCCCCACGCTATGCACGGCAGACATATGACCCAAAGTCGCCTTTTACTGCCTGTTCAAAGCTAAATTACATTTCCTCGATGGATATATATAATGCTAACATCCCAAACATATTTAATAAATAAGGTTACTTATTTATCCATAAAAAAATAATTTTCAAAACGAAAGGAAATTGGAATTTTCTTTCAGGCGTCACGCAGAGGCGGCCTGTGGGGTCCTGTTGGAAATCTGAACTCCTGAAGATCGCTTCAGAGAGACTGCTGTGAGGGATTGGGGCTGAAGTGTGGCGCTCATGGTAGGGCTGCTCTCCGCGGCTGCTGCTGCTTCTGTGCGCTCCGGATCCAGAGCTTTACTGCGCCTCAACAGCGGAGCTGCGGCGAGACTCACTGCTGCTCATCCGCGGGTGAGAGAGAGAGGGAGAGAGAGAGGGAGAGAGTGA
>NW_015654779.1:0-217 GCF_001515625.1 Sinocyclocheilus rhinocerous
TTGGGAGTATCTGTACTTTACTTGAGTTTTTATATTTCAGCCAATGATTCACGATGAGTCATTTTCCACTCAAGTCGAGTCTGGGCTGACTTCGAGTGACTTACATTTTAGACATAATATTGCTTGTTTTTGCTCAATTTTGCTAACGAATATAGTTCCAAACAAAGATCACAGCACTGTTTTGCGTCTCTGAGCAATGGACGGTGTTTACTTATTG
>NW_015654779.1:268-563 GCF_001515625.1 Sinocyclocheilus rhinocerous
GAATCAGCTTTTTGAACGAATCGGTTGAATAAATGATTCAGTGATTCACTCATTAACACAGTCAAATGCTTTGTATCTGAATGAATCAGTTGTTTGAATGAATCGGTTGAATCTCAATGACTCACTCATTAACAATCACTTGCTGTCACCTACTGGCGCTTTTTTTAATGTTTTAAAATCATTTCAAATAGCAGTATTCAACGTTTTATGTTAAAAACAAAACATTATTTGTTCATCTGTAACTGCAGGGTAAATGCATCCATGTCCCCTCTGAGATAGGCCTACATTAAACTGT
>NW_015654780.1:0-478 GCF_001515625.1 Sinocyclocheilus rhinocerous
AGTTTTTCAAGCAGTACTTCATCCAATTAATAATTTGTCTTTCAAGACAAATTCTGTGTGAATTCAACGAGCTGTGGATGAGAAGGTGGAAAATTTTGTTTTAGATAAGTTAGTTGTATGGACGTTATTTTCCGCCATTTACCTTTTTTCGCTCTTTCTTTTCCTCAAGAGACTGTTTGTGATCGGCGAAAATTGTTGTTTGTCTAAACGACGGGACATTTCTCATCAGTTAGCTTGCTAGTTTTCTCACGCGCCTGCAGCGGACAAAACCACGCTTGGACCCCAGACAAGCGAGATCGACTGAGATTATTTTCGTCTTTTCCTTTTTCTTTTTCACTCGATGTTGTTTATGAGGAGTGTAAATTAATTTCACTCACACAACACCCGCGATTGCAGCGGAGGAGAGACGATGGTGGTGCTAATATGGTGAGTACAATAATTTAACGACCACGTTTAATAGACATGGCTGTTGTTTGAA
>NW_015654781.1:0-513 GCF_001515625.1 Sinocyclocheilus rhinocerous
GTTTGAAAATAAATAGCCGTTTTAAGTATTTAGTTATGTGAAGAACGCCACTGCAAATCTGAATGGCTGTTTAAATCATATAAATATGTTTCATAAAGTAGTGCAGCTGCTTTGTTTACGGGGTTACAGCTGCATTTCTGCTGTTCCATCAGCGCCATCTGCTGTCAGAGAGGGAATGTGCATTTTCATTCAGCATGTCTCCTTCACTCCTCCCATCATGCCCTTCATCCATTGGGCTTGTTTACATGAGAGTGCGCATGTGTCTGTGACGCAGCATACAGCGGTGTTGTGCATTTTAACCAGTTTATGGGAAAAGTATTCTTTAAATGCATTCAAAAAATCGGAATAATTTGAAATAATTATTCACGGTATTTTGAGGTGCCCATGATAACAATATCGTGCATGTTCGTTATCGTGATATACCGTATTACCGAATACGGCACATGTCTACCACAGAACATTATTTTTAAAAAATACTTCTTTAGTTTGGTCAATTTATCTCCTTACATTTTT
>NW_015654782.1:0-2615 GCF_001515625.1 Sinocyclocheilus rhinocerous
TTCATACAGTTGACTGTTGACAAATATGACGCAGGACAACAACTTCATAATTGCAGGTATGCCCCGAAATTCAGGATATTGGGGCAAAAATGCTCCTGTATGAGTTTTTCTCATGTTTTTTTATCATATGATAAGCTATATCACACGAGTGCTGTTTTTGTCTCGAATACAACAAGTGCAAATGTGATTTTATACAACAAGTTCAGTAAACAGGAAGTTAATACTGTTATAATTTAAACCCAATATTGTCTGTTTTTGCTCAGTTTTGCCGACAAAATATTACCTATAAAGCCACAGCAGAATTGTTGTGCGTCTCCGAGCAACACAGTGGTGATTCATTTCTGAATGAATCTGCATTTTGAACGAATCGGGTGAATCAATGATTCAAAGGCCCATTCATAAAGAGAGCCGTTTACTTCATTCCTGAATGAATCAGCCGTTTGAACGAATCGAATGAATTAATGACTCATTACCGCAACCTGCTGGCAGTTTTAGTTTCTTATTTAGAGTATTACTTCATTAAAAAATAACAACTGTAAAGGGATAATTCAACCTAAATGTTTAAATTAAGTAATCATTTACTCAAACCTTAATGACTTACTTTCTTCTGTGGAACATAAAAGAAGGTATTTTGCAGACTGTTGGTATCAAAGCTGTTTTGGTTAGCAATGACTTCCATTGTATGAACGAAAAAAAAAAAGTTTCTTAAAGGGGTCATATGATGCTGCTAAAAAGAACAGTATTTTATGTATTATTTTTGAGGCCGATCTGGCTCCATATAAAAACGGTAATATTTTGAAATATTTTTACAATAAAAAAATTATGTTTTGTATTTTAATATATTTTAAAATGTAATTTATTCCTGTGATTCAAAGCTGAATTTTCAGCATCATTACTCCAGTCTTCAGTGTCACGTGATCCTTCAGAAATCAATCTAATATGCTGATTTGCTGCTCAAGAGACATTTATTATTATTATCATCAATGTTGAAAACAGTTGTGCTACTTCATATTTTTATAAAAGCTGTAATTCATTTTTTTCTTTGTTTCTTTGATTAATAGAAAGTTCAAAAGAACAGCATTTATGTGAAATAGAAATATTTAGCAACATTATAAATGTCTTTACTGTGCCCTTTGATCAGTTTAATGTGTCCTCATTGAATAAAAATATTAATTTCTTTAAAAAGAAGATCTCACTGACCCCAATTTGTTGAATGGAAGTGTACATTTTTTATACAAAGTATGACTGGAGAGCTTAAGATAGAAGAAGAAAGAAAAGAAAAATTAAGGTAAATATTATCTGTGAACAGAATACATTTTATTGTGTGACACTTCAACCTACACAACCTAATTTTGTGATATTATTTAAAAAGGGTGAAAATATGATTTACGATACATAAAAATCTATGAAATTAGCTTTAGCAAGACCAGTCTATTTTAATCTATAAACTTAGTTCTATACTCACACTAGTTTAATTTGTCCACTGTCATTTTAAGGGGGTTTGTTGTCTAAAAGTTCACAGGTTTCAAAGTGAAGAAACACATATACTTTCTCGGCCTAAATTGTTCCTCATCTCCTGCCAGACCTTTCCTCACTCTGGTGGTCACATCGGGCGCCTACATGTCATCTGAACCTCCTCTATATTTGGTATTGATCGGTATAATCAATGCTGGATGAGATTGTGACATCAGGTTTGACATTTCAATGCAATTGTTCTCTGACCTTTATACAAATGAAAGAATACATCATACAGCGTGTACATGACTCCATCTGATGGACGCTGGGATCTTATGAGTTACGCACCTAAGAAAGACACGCAGACTTTGCAGAAGGTGTTGAACTGAAACTTGTTGGCGGCCTCCAGTAGGGTTTTGGCGTTGGCCGAGTGGATGACCAGCGAGCCGGTGTAGACAAACTCCAGCAGCAGCTCCAGCACATCTGCACCGATGTTAGTCATCTTCAGCTCCAGCTTCTCTCCACTGCCCATCTCTCTCGACGACCTGACCACACACACACACACACACACACACACAGAGCTCATGACCACAAGGAAAGCCACATGACCACATGATGATGTTTCAAGTACATCCAAAATCCATTACAGGACAGTTCTATGAAGCGGCTGCCTTTTCCAGTTTGATAAAGTGATTTTTAAAGTAAATGTCTGTATGATTTTTAACATTATAACATATTTAAAAGTAAATAAAATGCATTGTGCCATCTCAAGGAAAATTAATACATTTTAATTTATTGGGGTTTACATATGACATATATATGGAAGTCCGTTTCCGCCACTGAATAAAAAATACAAAAAGTTTATTGCTACTTTTTATCACACAATTCAGATTTTTTTTTTTACAGAATTACGAGATATAAACTCACAATTCAGATTTTTTTTCTCAGAATTGTGTGATATAAACTCACAATTGCGAGTTATAAAGTCAGAATTGCGAGATACAAAGTCACAATTGCGAGATAAAAACTCGCAATTCTGACTTTATTTCTCAGAATTGCGAGTTTCTGAGAAAAAAGTCAGAATTGTGAGATAAAAAGTCGCAATTACCCTTTTTATTTTTTATTCAGTGGCGGAAACTGGCTTCCATACATATAAGATG
>NW_015654782.1:6611-8949 GCF_001515625.1 Sinocyclocheilus rhinocerous
GAATTGCGACTTTATGTCTCGCAATTGCGAGTTTATATCACACAATTCTGACTTTATTTCTCAGAATTGCGAGTTTCTGAGAAAAAAGTCAGAATTGTGAGATAAAAAGTCGCAATTACCCTTTTTATTTTTTATTCAGTGGCGGAAACGGGCTTCCATGCATATAAGATGAACCCCTTTTAATAAACAAAACTAAAACATAAACTGATGCAAAAGAGGAGAATTGAACTCAACTTACAATATGACTTATTTATTGAACATTTAAAAAATTTTAAATAAAAAAAATTCATATGAAATTATTAATTAGTTATTCAATAATTAGTAATAATTATTTTGTTTATATTTATATTTTAAAAATACACTTTATAAGAAAATGAGCAACTATAAATATATATTGTTAATATTATTATATTTATATTTAATGTCATATTTTAATTATTTTTAATTATAAGAATGCATTAACAAAATTAATTCTAACTTAGCTAATATTTATTTTCTTTTGTCTTTGAATAATTGCTTTTACAATTTTACAGCTGACTTTACTGTTTTCTATTTGTCAGTATTAATACAGTATGTGGTAGGGGTGTAACGGTACACAAACATGACGGTTCTGTACGTACCTCGGTACAACTTGGGGAAAAAACCAAACATAAAATTGCTTTTTTTAATTTTTTTTTATTAAACAGCTGTTTACTGAACAAATTGCTCTTTCTTTAAATAAATTCAATTATAAATAATATTTTCTTAGGGATAAAAATCTACCGCAGCTTATGCTCTGATCCAGGGCTGGGCAACTTCGGCCCTCATAACAGATTTATTTAGACATACATTAAATAATTAAGACATCACTAACAGGTAAGTAAAACATAATGAGTATAAAGTCTAATATTTCGTGAAATGATCTTCTCTAGACTACATTTATAGCACACTAACGAGCTGTGATGAAATGCTACGTGACATTTTGTTTACAAGCTGTTTTATTGATGTCTTTCCGTGGTTGAAACACTGATTGAGTGATTACATGAGGCGTGAGATGTTCTTTCATGTTTATTTCACGTTTAAAC
This sequence comes from Sinocyclocheilus rhinocerous, assembly GCF_001515625.1. Taxonomy (NCBI): domain Eukaryota; kingdom Metazoa; phylum Chordata; class Actinopteri; order Cypriniformes; family Cyprinidae; genus Sinocyclocheilus; species Sinocyclocheilus rhinocerous. The sequence goes on from NW_015654782.1 coordinate 7,676, forward strand.
TAGTAGTAAAGAGGAAGAGATGATCACGCTGCCGTCTGAACTGAGGCGTTTATACAGCGATCTGTCGGCACATCAAAGAGCGCCAAAACGGCATTTATTGTTGGAATTTCCTGAAAGAAGGACATGATGAAAGATGAGACTTTGTTTCTTATCAAAAGTAACAATATGTGACCCTGGACCACAAAACCGAAAGAAATTAATAAGCTTAAATAAATGAATAAATAAGCTTTCCATTGATGTATGGTGTGTTAGGATAGGACAATATTTGGCCGAGATACAACTATTTGAAAATCTGGAATCTGAGGGTGCAAAAAAATCAAAATATTCAGAAAATCGCCTTTAAAGTTGTCCAAATGAAGTTCTTAGCAATGCATATTACTAATCAAAAATTAAGTTTTAATATATTTACAGTAGGAAATTCATGGAACATGATCTTTACTTAATATCCTAATGATTTTTGGCATAAAAGAAAAATCAATAATTTTGACCCATACAATGCATTTTTGGCTATTGCTACAAATATACCCCAGCGACTTAAGACTGGTTTTGTGCTCCAGGGTCACATATATAAATCTGGAAGTTTCCAATGAAGTTCCACTTGTGCAGTGGTTAAAACAACGCTGTATTTGTTGGGTAACAATGCGTACCGAACCGAAAGACCCTACGTGTACCGTTACACCCCTAGTATGTGGTGATTAGTTTGTACTGATTTCTCTTGGCACTGTAAAGGATCTTGGCCAAAATATGTTGTAGATTGATGGTTAAATAAATAAAATATGACACATGTAAATAAATAAATAAATACATTTGTTTAAAGAGGGGGAAATATGATGTTAAAAGTAACTTTTTATGTTTTTAAGCCTTTTACACAGAGAGAAAATAATGTGAAATTTTGAAGTAGAAAAACTGAAATGGGATTTTCTTGTAAAGCATACTCAATCTTTGTTTTATTTAAAGGGGTGGTTCACTGGGTTTTTTCTAGGCTTGATTGTGTTTATGGGGTGCAGTCTAACATGTGTTAATGCTTTGTTTTTTAAAAAACGCATTATTTTTCACATAATTTACCTTTATTCCACACCGCTCTGTCTGTTCTCTGAGAAACGGGCTGATCATTTCCTTCTTTTATGAAGCCCCGCCCTCAGAAATAGGCGATGGGCTCTGATTGGTTAGCTAGCCCAGTGTGTTGTGATTGGCTAAACCGCCTCTAGCGTTCTAAACATCCCGCCCCTCACCTCAGCGGCACGTGCTCCGGTTGTATTGTAAACAATGGCGTC
>NW_015654782.1:9254-22079 GCF_001515625.1 Sinocyclocheilus rhinocerous
ACAGATTGAAATGCTGTATTACTCTTATATGTACGATCAAGTATGAAGGAGCATTTTAGTTCTTTTCGCTGTCAACATTCAAATCTGCAAAAAGTTCCGCCGCCGGAACTGTCGACCCCAGGAGGTTAAACTGCCAGAATTTTAAAAGACTGTATATTTGTTTGCATTGAACTTTCAGCTTCGTAACTTTGCAGATATTGTTTATGCTCAAACAGCAACATTACACACTAACTAACGTTAAAAAAGTGAAATCGCAATGAACCACCCCTTTAAAACTTGTAGTAATATACCATTCAACTAAAATTACATTATATATACATATACATGGAGAGACTAGCTTTTATTTCCATATGAAGTGTTTGGTTCCAAAACGCGATAAACGGCATTTTAAAAAAAAATGTAGTTTCTGCCAAAATCAGTATTGTATCTGGTCGGTATTGAAAAGTCCATTTTTAATTTGACGTAAAATGCGATATCCGCCGAGTTATTCTGTCATGTTTTCTCCTTTTCTTTCCAAACCGCGACAAACGCCAGTCTCCCTTCTCTGCAGAATGCGATATATCAGCTCATGTATGTTCATGATGAAATTGTATTTTATTGTTGTAATTAATTTATAGCATTAACAAGATGACCCGTTGAATTCATTTTGGGAGCGATGACTGATTGAATGTATTTTTAGTCCAGTGCCTGCACATAAGATACTAATGTATTGTATTAGTATTGTACTAATACAATACTAATGTATTGACCAAGTTCAGAGGCTGTCATATGTGGATCAACTTACTATGTTGTGTATTTTCAACAGTTTCAATATGTAAAATAACTTTTATAATGATTCAATGGATTTATTGCATTTTGAAGAAAAAAAAAGTGTCATGGATTTATTGCATTTTGGGAAAAAAATTATAAGATTTTATAATAAATCTTTGAAAATCAAAATCTGGATTTACATTTTTAATGTTATTATAACCTATAGATGCTATGAAACAGTTTGAAACAGAAAATAGTGGTTTTCATCTTGCCACTTTCTTGGTAAAGAAAACACATTTTTACTCAAATTAATCAAAATGGATTTATAGCGTTTTGGATCCAAACTCTTCATATATTCTATTTTATTTTTATCAAAATGTGCATGTTATATAGAAAGTATTAATAAAAAGAGGAAAAATGCCAAAATGGCATTCATGACACAAAGAGGGATTAAAAAAACATTAAAAATTCAGTAAAGTTAGATTTTTGTGAATACGTTTCAACATGAATATATCTTATTAACACATAGTAAAAGCTGGCACTATGCATCAATTCTTTCAATTTTTTTTTTGCACACAAAAGGCATACGTTCTGTAGAAGGACCCTATAGGAAAAGCATAAAGCACAGATACAGTACATTTTGTTTCTTGCATCTGAAATGAAACTCAATCTGAATCAAAGGGTGAGCGTGGCATGCTTTGAGGATGGGCACAGGTGGCACACAAATGCACAGAGAGAGAGAATGACGGGGGAAGAAAGACATGGAAGGAGAGGAGGGCTGACACCACAATCTGCCTGTCCACATGGAGCGATCGCACAGTAAACCAGCCGAGATGGAAGCGTTTCATTACGTTAATACGATCCGTATAGCACCTCGAGCACATTCACAGCACACCAGCTCTCGATATCTGCATACCTGCCTGCTCATGTCTTTCACATGCAGTCGCCCTGATCACTTCAAATGTAATAATTCCCAGGGGAGGATGGCAAATGTGAATAATGAGCAGCGTCAGTGGTTTTATGCTCTGAGAGGAACGATAATCCCCTGAAGGTCAAGGGCAGGAGGAGTGAAATTAATAGCCAAGCGGCCGTTGATTGTGTTTTAGTGTCGGCTGAAGATAGCACTGATGTGTACAGTCACCAGATAACTGCCAAGCTACCAGACGGAAAGCCAATATACATGGAAAGGCCATTAGGTGAAAATTTTTCTCAGCCCGGCAACAGCGAGCATTCAATACTGTGATAATCCACCTGCCGGTTTTCTATGAAACGGTCATTTCGGACAAATATTTTCCTGCTAATTTATTGATTAAACCGCTGGGCATTCGATCTAGCACTACAAATTAGCTTTAAATGCAATAGCGAGCTGTCTAAGTTTCATGCAACTCTAAAATCACGTTCCCACAGTTCCTGGTGAGTGAAAACTGTCTGCAAAGTGATGCAATGCTTAACATCAAGTGTCTAAATGCTACAGCATTCAAAACAAGCAGACGGGAATGCCGGTGTGTTCGAAAGCAAAATATTTCATCACATTTTCACCTTCTTACATGGCTCCTGAAAACCTTTTCTGAATAAACTGCCATTTTAATCTGCAACTGGATGCAGTGCATATTAAGACACAGCATCTGAATAAAACTGCAAATACTAAGTACTAATGACTTAATTTAAATATTTTTAGTAGACTATTTACTACTGTAAATACACATTAATGTGTTTAAAGCTTCTAGATTTTGCCTCAAATATCAAAACGAGAATCCAACAGAAATACAATTCAAGCACTACTTGACTATAACCATAAACCAATAGAATGGTGTCTTTGGGAAGCAATAAACACAAAGACAGTTTGCATTATATAGCTATATTATAGCAGCTTTGTTGTTTAATAATATAATATAATCAATATAATATATTAATTTTATAAAAAAAAATATATAAATAATATATAGTCAAATTAAGACAATTTATTATTTATGAAATTCATTAGTTTAAGTGGAAAAATATGATCCAAAAACAACTTCAAGCCTATTAGTACTACACTGTCAAAAAAAAAAATACAGTGTATTTATATATTTATTTATTTACGAATTTCATTTGCTTAAAGAGGGAAATATATAATATAATAATCAAATAATGAATTTTTTTTTATTTTTATTAAATTCATTAGTCATTCATCAGAGAGTATATAAAAATACATAAGGTGTATAGAAATGTCTTGTTAAATCTAGTAAAAAATAATGTTGGAGGCAAAACCCAAAAACCTTAAGTTGCTCTCCTAAAAATGAATAGTTGGTCATCATTTACGTTGTTCCAGACAGGAATTATTTTCTATTTATTTAACATAAAAGGAGAAAAGAAAGTCTAAGTCTCTGTTATCCATACAAAGAAAGAGGATAGTGATTCATACTATCAAGCTCCAAAAAAAGTCCAAAAAGCACCATAAAAGATATTATAAAAGTAGCCCAACTTATGCATATTCCAAGCCTTGTGAAGCCATACATTAGCTTTGTGTGATGAACACACCAAAACTAGCTACCGGAGCTCTCAAAAGTCATTTGTGTTTGCGTTTAATCAATTCCAAATGCAAAATGTATTTAAAAAAGATTTCGGTTCGTTTCTCTCAGAAAACTACTGCATGGCTTTAGAAGACTTGGAATATAGTGCACACAGTCAAATGGAGCAGTTTCACAGAGCCTGGCAGTTTAAATCACCCACTTTCCCTGCTACGAAAAAACAACTTTCCTTGGAGTTTCTGCTGAAGATCTCCTTTTGTGTTTCCCGACAGAAAGAAAATAACACATAGACACGGGGGAAAAAACGACAAACTACTTCTCGAATGTGCGCCTGAGAGGATCCCATCATCTTGCACTATAGGCTGCTTTTTAACACAATACTTAAATTCATCATTCATCAGAGAGTATATAAAAATACATAAGGTGTATAGAAATGTCTTGTTAAATCTAGTAAAAAATAATGTTGGAGGCAAAACCCAAAAACCTTAAGTTGCTCTCCTAAAAATGAATAGTTGGTCATCATTTACGTTGTTCCAGACAGGAATTATTTTCTATTTATTTAACATAAAAGGAGAAAAGAAAGTCTAAGTCTCTGTTATCCATACAAAGAAAGAGGATAGTGATTCATACTATCAAGCTCCAAAAAAAGTCCAAAAAGCACCATAAAAGATATTATAAAAGTAGCCCAACTTATGCATATTCCAAGCCTTGTGAAGCCATACATTAGCTTTGTGTGATGAACACACCAAAACTAGCTACCGGAGCTCTCAAAAGTCATTTGTGTTTGCGTTTAATCAATTCCAAATGCAAAATGTATTTAAAAAAGATTTCGGTTCGTTTCTCTCAGAAAACTACTGCATGGCTTTAGAAGACTTGGAATATAGTGCACACAGTCAAATGGAGCAGTTTCACAGAGCCTGGCAGTTTAAATCACCCACTTTCCCTGCTACGAAAAAACAACTTTCCTTGGAGTTTCTGCTGAAGATCTCCTTTTGTGTTTCCCGACAGAAAGAAAATAACACATAGACACGGGGGAAAAAACGACAAACTACTTCTCGAATGTGCGCCTGAGAGGATCCCATCATCTTGCACTATAGGCTGCTTTTTAACACAATACTTTTTTTTGGCAAAAATGACTTTGAGTCCACACATAACCTGTTGAAGTGGAGCTGAACGACTAAAGGAAACCAAAAAACGGGGCGGGAGGAGCCATGGACAGGGTGAAGGGTGGAGGATGGTTAGAGTGAAGAAGAGAGAGTCAGAGAGAGAAGAAAAAGTGAGGCAAGGGAACGTTAGTTCTGCCACAGGAAGCCAGCAGCCATTCTTCTGGATCATGACTGGATCTTTGAGCGTGACCCCCCACCAAACCTAAACAAAGTCCCCTGTGGCCCTGTGCATGAACATAGGAGTGCGTAGGGTGTCATTAGTCTCCACTGATTGAGTACTTGAGGGGGGAGAAGGACAACTCAAGAGGACAATGTGCAATTACGCCCCTGGAACTACAGCTGAAAAGATTAAGAAACGCCACTCCCTCCTGAAAAGCAAAAAAAGCCAGAGTTTGTTATTTTTGTCCTCTCTAATTGCCTTGGCGGTAGGTTTTAAGATAATAGAATGGGATGTAGTCCTGGGTTAAGTTATGGAGGTGATAGAGAAGAGAAAGGGGGGGAAATAAGAACGGAAAAAGACAGAGGAAGAAATAAAACAAAAGCATGTTCATCAACCAGGTCAATTAGTGCAATCTGAATCGGCTGGAGTAGCAATTTGCTTTGTCTGAGCACTTTTATTATGGAAATCGCTCTGGCTTTGGAGAGAGGTGCATATCTATGGAGCTGCTGATTGCAAGCGTTGTTTTTCAGCAAGATGGAGAGAGCGAGAGACAGGAGACAGCAAGCGAGGCCGAGAGAGAGAGAGAAAGACAGCATGTCCGTGAGAGATAGAGCAGAGAATGTGTTTACAAAAATGAGCATCTATTATTTTTCTCATTTAAAGTGACATTTTTTCAGCATTAGCAGCCAACGTGAGGATGAGGATGATGGGAGATGGCCACATGGTGCATGTGTGTGCAAACGGAGATTATAAATTAGCTGGGGAGGTCCAAAAAAAAAAAACTGCTGGCCACTGTTGACTCTAACACATTCAAACACATACACACACACACACACACACACAGAAAAAAAATTAATTAAAAATATCTGGAGCTCATTTTCTCTGTCCGTTGCCAGTGAAGCATGATTAAACATGAAAATAAAAAATCCTCTTGATTGACCATAATTATCCTCGTTCATGTATGTTTCCAGACAGAAAGGGCTACAGCATCACGTTGGCATCCAAGATATAGGAGAGTGGGGTAAGATGTGTCGCTCACTTAATAAAGTAGACTGTGCATCATTTTTGTCCCTTTTATTGCATGTCAAAATAAATGTTTTATAAGCCAGGTAAAATACATTTTCTGCAAAAGCAAATCTATGCAGGCCTTCAAATAATTAATTCAATATATTAAACAATAAAAATATTAAATAAATATAAATAAATTAAATTATTTATATATATTTATAGAAAATGTAAATACATATAATGATGTATAATATAATTTTATATTAAATTGTGTTTTATATATATAAATGTCAGAAACATTTTTATAATATTATATATATATTAATATAATTATAAGAAAATCAGATTTAAAAAAAAAACAGGCTGTGTGTTACAGATCATTTCAGCTGACAGAAAACATCCTGCAATATAATTAGGGGTATTAGTTATACCTCATTTCATCCCATTTCTGCTTGCCTAGAGGACAACTTAAGTAAAATATGACACAGCTTACCCTGCTCTCTTTTTCGCCACAAAACGGATACAAAGTCTAGAAGAAAAATCTACAGATACGACCGAAAAGCATGATGGGGAAAAGAAATAAACAAAAAAAAAAGCCCTTTTTTAGAGGTTTGGAGAGAAAATTGTGCTGCCGAATCATTACAGCATGAAATATGAATGAAGGAGCCCACTGTGGAACTTCATTCATTACTGTATATAAACTTCAACCCTCCCTACAAAAACACCAAGAAAGTGACTTTCCTCTAGTGCAGGAGGCAATTGTGCCTTCATAGAAGTCGACTGTCACATCCCATGGGATTAATGATCTCCCATTGTTTTCCGAATGAAACCTTACTAGTTCCTCGCACTTGTAACGCCACATCTACTGTAAAACAGCTGCGCGGTCTTATATAAATAAATAAATCAGAGCACGGTGTCAAAGCTACTTTAAGCTAGCCGAGTTTCACACTACGTACATACGCTGACAGCTTGCCACAGTTGTACTACCCATAAATTAAAGTGGCACCAAGCATACTTATTGAAAATCCGAAGGGGAAAATGGAATTACTGAGGGCAATCCGTCTCTGCGCTCCATGCGGCAGACGCTAAAGGGGAGGTTAATGGCTTTTTTTTCCGTGGTTGAGAGGAAGCGTGTGTGCACATTTAGGAGGTGCATTATATCCTTCAGGTGGCATGTTCTCTCCCACGCCCCTCAGATGAGCTTAATGACAGAGCGTAAAAATAGCATGTGGCTCAGATTTTCAGCGTAGGAAAGGAAACATTGTTCAGAGCCGTAAATAAGGGCATGGTAAACTGATGCGATATGATAGACTAGACGCTTACGTCAAATTGTGTAGATAGGATTTAGAAATATTCCCACCAAAAGTCATGCTAACATAACGTATGAATTTTAAATAAATTGGCCACACCCTACAGGAAGGTGAACTGGTATGACAGGAAGTGGAATTTACTATCTACACTTTTTTTTTTTTTTTAAAGTCAATAAAACATTGTGAACGTTTACAAGAAAATGCTGTTTAGAGTGTGTCTTTTATCTCTCTCACCTGTTTGAATGAGCAGCTGAAAGTACTAAAGCGTAGATATTTCAAAATAAGAGTCCTGGTGTATTTCATGCATGTTTATAATTAAAGGGGTCATATGATGCAATTTCTCCTTTCTCTTTGGAGTGTTACAAGCTCTTGGTGCATAATCCGCCCGCCGCCGCTCACTCTAGCCCACCATGTGAAACTACTTTGTTTGGCCTTCCAAAAGAGGACATGACTAGAAATCAGTGGTTAAGTTGTATTTACAACACTGTTCCAGAACAGTTCAACCCAAATATTCAGATGTGTGCGGCACATTTTATGGAGGACTGTTCTGGAAGAGTAGACTACAATGCCGGCTGTTCTGACTCACAGACTGTAAGTACGTTATCCCATCATCAAATTAAATAGTAAAATATATCATATTATGCAGTTAAATTGGGTTGCGAATGCCGTGTTATGTTGACCTTAAGGAATTGGGCTTTAAACTGGTTCATGCTCAGGTGAGGGTGACCCAGATCCTGGAGACGTACTGAGATCACAAATACTGCTCTTTCACTACTTTGCCCTTAAGCGAGGCACTTAACCCAAGGCTGCTTCAGGGAAACTGTTCTTGCTATTAGCATGGTGTGGATGAAATCCATCTGTGAAATGGCAAAAACACTGATAAACACTGAGTATTCACGTATGTACGTTACAGAAACAATGAGATTTTCAGTGCAGGGGCCCATAAGTTGAGCTGCAACAAAAAGCAGCATGCGATTTGGTAAAGCAATGAAATCCTCTATGAATTTTAGCGCTGGGGAAGCTAATCTATGGACATCGCCTTCAGTCTGATATCACCAAACAATCATGCAAGGTCCTCTGTCAAACGCAAGGTCAATGGCAGTTGGACCTTAAAGGGACACTTGTGTGCGCGCGTCTACACAGGTCTGATGTTTACGAGGACAATCGTATCTTTCCCTAAGCAGTGAGCTCTTCTGTCATCTAGAGTCCTTATAAGCTTTCTGATGAGTTGGCTGCTCAGGTTTTTCCAATAAGGCGACTGGTGTCTACCCAGAGTACCTGCGTGAGAGTTTCTGCATTCAGTGGAATAGAAGGAGACAGGCGACTTTGAGACAGAAAGTGCAGGTACGACAAGTCCTGCCCAGTGGACTGAGTCTATGAATTGTGAATGCGATAAAGCAGCAACTCAGCTCAGACTAGCTAATGTATGGTGAGTGTCGGGGAGACTAACAAGCTTAAAAATAGTGAAGCTAACTAACTACATTATTTGATAGCATGACAGTAGTGCCAATTTTTACAAATACAAGCTATATTTTGGATAATGGTTGTATTTATGCTACACTGTTTTATCTAATAACCGAAAAAGCTAATCAAATGTGCTCTGATAGATTTTGTCCATCTTTTCTGTAGAAATAAATACAGAAAAATGCTATCGTTAATAAGCGTTTTCAAATCAGTTATATAAATTAGGACATATGTAAATTATAAATTAGGTTATATATAAATTATATATATATATATTTACAGTATCACATTTAAGCAATAAAACAAACAGACCATTCAAAAGTCTGAGGTCGGTAAGATTTATTTTTAAATGTTTATGAAGAATTTATTTAATAAAAATACAGTAAAAACAGTAATTTTATGAAATATTACCGTATTGGCCCGACTATAAGACGACCCTGATTATAAGACGACCGGAGGAAGGCAAACCTTTTCACCAGGTCCTTGAAATACAAGCTGCAGGAAGCTAGAACATTTTGGTGGACTTCAAACTCTTTGCCTTCAACTATAATTTTCAGGTCTGTAAACTCTTTCTCTCTGCGCTGCTGGTTCAAATCCTTCAACATCTCTGTAGAACAAAGAAGAAACAGACAATGCCAAACACGTGTTTAGAATTCAGCTTTTTTTTTTTTGGAACAGATGCAACAACAAAAGCAGACAGTGGCAAATATCACCAGAGTGGCACAGATCAAAATCGGCATTGAATAAAAATGCAACACTTTATGGACACATTAGAAGCAAAATAAACAATGCACATTAGACATCAAGCAGGAATTATTCAGATTAGAAGATACAAACACACAATGGCATATTTCACAGTTTTAGAAAGAACAAAAATACCTTCGTCTCAAATATTCAGCGCTCGGTGAAAGCCAGACATCAGCTGGAGAGGAACTGACTGACTGATATGGGCCAGTATCAGTGTGCACAATACCGGCAAAAATTACAAATACATTTCCTGCCAAAAGTATTGAATTATTATCATATTCCTTGGGCTACGGTGGCTTTTTAACAATACTTTATAAGAGAATTGTGTTGTCTGTATTTTAGGACAAAAAAACAGAGCAAGCTGAAATGATGATTAATGTGCGTCAAAAACCTAACTGGATCATTATTTTTATTTTATAATAGATCAAATTTTATATTCAACAACCTGGATGCGTGACTTTCCAAAAGAAAATGCTCTCCGCTTACAGAATGCTAAGAAAGGAAAACAAATGTAATGTTTAAAACATGATTTTATATACTGCCATACAGTATTTCGTTCCAAATAAATGCAGTTTATATTCATGGACAAACACTGGTGTTTAAACTCTATGACCATAAAATCATCATATTAATGTATTTGGTCTTGGCGGAATAGATCTGCTACGTTGCTGCTGCTGCTGAATTGCTGCTGCTGTTGGTTATTGCTGTAGTTGTAGATTATTGCTGCTGCTGCAAGCAAGTACAGGAACTTGCTACTGCCAATGCATACGGCGATACGGTGCCGTGAGTATTTAAGACATACTGCTGCTGCAGACTAAACTATATATATATATATGTGGAAGTTTTCATTGTAATTGCATTGTACTATTAATCAAAGTATTAATCTGCAATATTACTGTTTTTACTGCATTTTTCGGTCAAATAAATTCGCCCTTGTTTTTTTATTATTATTATTATTATTTTGAATATCACAGCTGTTTGACACTGACTCTGAACACATTTAATTTGTTTATTAATATGGCTGCTACTGCTAATACTATGACTACTATTATTAAAGATTAGTTACATTATTTGTGCAGCGATATAAAAGGCTATAAATAGCATATTTTTACAATAGTAAACGACGACCAAATTCCACATGAGATCGCAAAAGGGAGTTATTACAAACACTCGATGGTGGTTTAAAGTGAGTTTTGAGTAAAAGTGTACTAAGAATCAGAAAACCAGCCAAACATCTTGTAAACAAACCGAAAGCTTCAAAGAGAGAGACAAACCTCAGCAGACACATTGCAAAATACTTTCAATTCACAAATAGTTTCATCAATACATTAAATTCCTTAAGACAAAAATGTCTGTGTTCTCTGATCTTCATTATCAAAAACAAGAAAACAAAAGAAAAGCTTGTTTGAAGTCATGCAGGGGAAAAAACATTGCATTGATGAAAAAGGATATATATAGAGAGAGATTGAAATTAAATAAATAAAGTGTAAAATGTTTATACAGGTCTTGTAAAAAAAAGTGCAAAACATATGTACAGTATATAAATATTTGCAAGTATAATCATATTTTAGTATTAAATTAATATTCCTGCAGATCTCGTTGCCTATTTGACATGTTTACCAGAATCATGGGAACATTCATGCACAATCAAGTCGGAACGCAGAGGAAACAAGCGGCAGATGTAGATGGGGACGCTTATGTAAATAGACAGATACCGAGGCAGAAGTCCAAGGAGACCAGCAACGAAAACGAGCCCCGTTTAATGAGGATCTGTAAAGCGATTCTGACAACCGGTCCTCGCACAGCAACTTTAACAGGGAGCCTGCGTAAGGTCAACAGCTTCAGACAGCCCAACACAGCAGCGTCTGAAGCCAAAGCGCAGCACAACGACAGCCATCTTGTCTCTTTATCAAACACGCTCTCTCGAAACCAGCCGCAGCTCAACCACTTTCTGTTTCACAATTCAGCTGCTAATTATAATCCAAAAATACTACCCGTTTTGACGCGCTGTATTGACACTGTGTTATTGCGGCTAAATATTCTGAACGGATTCACCATCGGCTAATTCACGCCACTTCCTCAGCACTGTGAGCATGGAGGAGATTTCAGCGCAGAGTGTTGATTTCTGCAGCCTAATGGTCTAAATCTGTGATATTTTTATGAATAACAGCTCGTAATGAGTGAATGTGTCTCTTGGTTGATTTTACAGCCTATACAAGCGGTTTATTTGATCTGGTAATGCAAGATTTTAGTCAAAATGCATCATGTAGTCATCGATTGGGAACAAAGGCTGGTGGAGATGTTCTGTAAATATAGAAAATTACCTCCATTTTCATTCTAACATTTCTGATATAGACCATAAAGACAGCAAGCATCAATTTAAACAGTTTAAAGGCTTTTAAATAAACAAAGCCATGTTCTACAGTGTATGGACATAATATAATTCATATTCGTTTAACTACTTATCTGAATCACTCATAAAATCACGGGACAACTGTGAAGATCCGACAGCAGGGAGAACCGAATCTAATTATTAGAAACAATGCGCTATTTCAGAAATCAATTTGATCTGCAGCGCAAAAGCAAATGGAACAGCATTGTAAACACATCAGCGAAATGAACAACTACGTCAACGCAGCGCGCACACAAACCCACACACACACACACGCAGAACAATAATGAAAGCCTTGAGCCACATCGGCCACTTCAGCAAAACTAAACCAAACACAATGAAGCTTATGGATGATGTGGTTGTTTCAGAATTCACTGATGAACAAAGAAAAAAAAATGGCTAAATGCAATTTTAATCGCTAAAAAGCTATTAAAAACCCATAGTACTTTACAATGTGAATTATATATGACATGCAAAAAAAAAAAAAAACATTTCATAATATAAAGCCATTCCAAATATTTTGCAAATTCCATGTATTTTTCTGATGATTTAGGTAATTAATAATGCTAAAACGTAATGCATACCTGCACAAATGTAACAATTTACATTTTGACTTTTTATTTACACACAAACACACACACACAATATAAATTTTTTCCAAAATGTTATTAATAGCAAAAGTAATTAGCTGGATTTTGTGTGCATTCAAATACACACAAAGCGATTTTTAGTAAGATATAAAAATGAATGTATTATGATTGTTTTAAACAACAGCAAAAACCAGTGCTAAACTAGCACAAAACCTTCCTCTGCTAATTAGCAATGATAAACCTGACAGCAGTCAGAATAAAAAAAAAAGTCTTTGAATAATATAACTGAATGTGCTCCACATTATACAGGTTAGTGTGTAAAACCCACACACACACACACACACGCAGAACAATAATGAGAGCCTTGAGCCACATCGGCCACTTCAGCAAAACTAAACCAAACACAATGAAGCTCAGGGCCGTCTAGAATACTGAAATTACAAAGAAAGCAGCTGATTTACTGATATTCAACACTAGAGGCCTGGTTGTTCACTGTTCAGAATGAATCAATAAATAAAGAAATAAGTAGAAAAGAAATGTGTTAAATGGAATTTTAATTGCTAGAAAGCAATTAAAAGCCCACAGTATATTTACAGTGTGAATTATAGTTGACATGCAAAACATTTCATAATATAAAGCAATTCTGAACAATTTGCTAATTTCTCGGGATTTTTCTGACAACTGAAGCAATTGTCTAAAAAATACATACATGTAAAGGCAAATGGTTA
>NW_015654782.1:22128-59186 GCF_001515625.1 Sinocyclocheilus rhinocerous
AAAAAAAAATGGCTAAATGCAATTTTAATCGCTAAAAAGCTATTAAAAACCCATAGTACTTTACAATGTGAATTATATATGACATGCAAAAAAAAAAAAAAAACATTTCATAATATAAAGCCATTCCAAATATTTTGCAAATTCCATGTATTTTTCTGATGATTTAGGTAATTAATAATGCTAAAACGTAATGCATACCTGCACAAATGTAACAATTTACATTTTGACTTTTTAAAAACACACAAACACACACACACAATATTAATTTTTTCCAAAATGTTATTAATAGCAAAAGTAATTAGCTGGATTTTGTGTGCATTCAAATACACACAAAGCGATTTTTAGTAAGATATAAAAATGAATGTATTATGATTGTTTTAAACAACAGCAAAAACCAGTGCTAAACTAGCACAAAACCTTCCTCTGCTAATTAGCAATGATAAACCTGACAGCAGTCAGAATAAAAAAAAAAGTCTTTGAATAATATAACTGAATGTGCTCCACATTATACAGGTTAGTGTGTATATAATATGGGAATTGCGATCGAATCGCAGCGCAGCAAGGCTTTGTGAATCATCGTCGAACAGCATGGCTTTCACCTCCAATCTCCAGCGCTGCACTCGACACCCAATTCACAAACGAATGACAGCGAAAGAGCTAGACAGGAGGAACTATAGCTGTCAGTAAACAATGGTTCACCCACAAGGTCGCTGGACGCGGCAGAAAAGCTGATGGAAAAGCTAATTATGCGGTGCGGTCCAGGGTCAAGGCTCATCGAGGAACAGCGATCATTAGCACGGGCCACCAAACATCACATGGCAGGTGAATTCTCTCCCCGACCCGCCGCGCGCCGGATTTCGGTGAGCCCCTCTACCGAACCTGAGAGGGACACGGAGGTAGTGGAGATGATTATGTGTGATTTGATGGTTTGAACACACACTGGAAATTACAGAGTGTGTTGTGCATGTAATGGGAAAATAATTGGCTGTCTTGCGGAAAATGGTGCAACAGTAACCTACTTTCTTTGTTAGTGCTAAACTAAAGCTAAAATCTCCATCCAGCCCACAAGTGGATGTTTCTGTAGGTGTGTGTCTACTTTAGCATGCGGCAGTCATGTGGAGGGAGGAGGAAACTAATGTAGCATGAAAAACAATCCTGAGAGACTACATTAACATGTCTCATAAATGTATAGGGTCATAGTCAGACATGTCTCACTCGCAGGTCATTAGCCATGCCGCTCTCACCTCTCACCTGATTGGCCTCTCAGCGGACTTAAACAGCCAATCAGCAGGTTTCAGTCCATTAACCACAAATAAACAGAGAAAGTTCAATAATCCAATAATGCACTGTGGAGAAAAACAGACTCTGAGCCATCCATTCATTGGGATGAATGTCTGTCAGTCTGCTCACTGCTTAGACAAATATACCATAATTGTTTTGAAATAAAATATCAGACTAAAACAGATGATGATGATGATGATAATAATAATAATAATAATACTAATAATAGATTATTTTGCATCGCTGCTGAATAAAAATATTCATAAAATAAGTATTAAAAACATTGAATGGTAGTGTATCATGGTTTCCACACACACACACACACACACACACACAAAATAAAAATAAAAATAAAAATAAATAAATAATATTTATGTGTATTTATTTATTCTAATATGCTGATTTGGTGCTCAATTATCAATTATTGCTGGTGCTAAATTATTAATAATATTTTTTATTATCAATGTTGAAAACAGCATTTTATTTTGTTGGAAAATGAACACAAAGATCAAAAGAACAGCATTTATTTTAAATTAAAATCTTTTTAATGTCACTTTTGATCAATTTGCATCACTGCTGAATAAATATATTTATAAAATAAGTATTCATTAAAAAAATAATAATACAAAACTAAAATTGTTATGGTAATTTCATGGTTTTTAACATTGATAAAGTTTTCTGAGCACCAAATCAACATAATTTATTAATAAATGTATGCCTCTTCCAAATGTAAATGCACAGTTCATTTCTAAATGTTTATTTATTAATATCTTCAGTAGTCTTGATGATTATGAAATGTGCAAAGATTTAAGTTTGCAGTTTATTTATATAAAAAAGCCACAATATGAATAAAAAAGTATATATATACACACACACATATATATATATATATATATAGTCAAGGCTCATCGAGGAACAGCGATCATTAGCACGGGCCACCAAACATCACATGGCAGGTGAATTCTCTCCCCGACCCGCCGCGCGCCGGATTTCGGTGAGCCCCTCTACCGAACCTGAGAGGGACACGGAGGTAGTGGAGATGATTATGTGTGATTTGATGGTTTGAACACACACTGGAAATTACAGAGTGTGTTGTGCATGTAATGGGAAAATAATTGGCTGTCTTGCGGAAAATGGTGCAACAGTAACCTACTTTCTTTGTTAGTGCTAAACTAAAGCTAAAATCTCCATCCAGCCCACAAGTGGATGTTTCTGTAGGTGTGTGTCTACTTTAGCATGCGGCGGTCATGTGGAGGGAGGAGGAAACTAATGTAGCACGAAAAACAATCCTGAGAGACTACATTAACATGTCTCATAAATGTATAGGGTCATAGTCAGACATGTCTCACTCGCAGGTCATTAGCCATGCCGCTCTCACCTCTCACCTGATTGGCCTCTCAGCGGACTTAAACAGCCAATCAGCAGGTTTCAGTCCATTAACCACAAATAAACAGAGAAAGTTCAATAATCCAATAATGCACTGTGAAGAAAAACACAGACTCTGAGCCATCCATTCATTGGGATGAATGTCTGTCTGTCTGCTCACTGCTTAGACAAATATACCATAATTGTTTTGAAATAAAATATCAGACTAAAACAGATGATGATGATGATGATAATAATAATAATAATAATAATACTAATAATAGATTATTTTGCATCGCTGCTGAATAAAAATATTCATAAAATAAGTATTAAAAACATTGAATGGTAGTGTATCATGGTTTCCACACACACACACACACACACACACACAAAATAAAAATAAAAATAAAAATAAATAAATAATATTTATGTGTATTTATTTATTCTAATATGCTGATTTGGTGCTCAATTATCAATTATTGCTGGTGCTAAATTATTAATAATATTTTTTATTATCAATGTTGAAAACAGCATTTTATTTTGTTGGAAAATGAACACAAAGATCAAAAGAACAGCATTTATTTTAAATTAAAATCTTTTTAATGTCACTTTTGATCAATTTGCATCACTGCTGAATAAATATATTTATAAAATAAGTATTCATTAAAAAAATAATAATACAAAACTAAAATTGTTATGGTAATTTCATGGTTTTTAACATTGATAAAGTTTTCTGAGCACCAAATCAACATAATTTATTAATAAATGTATGCCTCTTCCAAATGTAAATGCACAGTTCATTTCTAAATGTTTATTTATTAATATCTTCAGTAGTCTTGATGATTATGAAATGTGCAAAGATTTAAGTTTGCAGTTTATTTATATAAAAAAGCCACAATATGAATAAAAAAGTATATATATACACACACACATATATATATATATATATATATACATACATATCTGACATATATATATATCATACATATATATATCATTGACTTTGTCTGTGATTTATTTTTTAGAAATGTAGAAACCACCGAATATTTTGTATTAAAAGAAGAGATCCTCAAAATCTTTCTTTTCAGGCTTAAAGAGTCCAGTATGTGAGAGCTGACTAACTAAAAGACCGAGATGGGAGAGACAGCTTACTGTACACGCAACAGCTTTCACTGACACAAAGACTCTACAGACGCTTTCTGAATGGCTGCCTTCAGCGCACCGCAAACACAGAGCCGGCTTCAATTCAATTGAACTGTACTGAAACATGCTCACGATGAATGGACAAGATGAAAGGGGTAATATAATGGCCATTTAAGTGCATTGGAAAGATGGACATGAAAAGGCCCTAGAACAACCTTATGATGAGCTTTTCAGTTGCATTATTGAGCTATTCTAAGGTTCACTGGTCAGCTCATGTTTTCCAAAATGGCAGCTGCTAAACATGCGGATTGGCTCGTTACATCGGTACACTGGAACGATCCAAGCGCACCCGCAGGGGTGTGTAAGGAGGATAAAAATAACGTGAACGCAATAGGTAAACATTTATTGCTGGTATCCATGATGTAACAGGGCATGTCAGAGCCATTTCTATGGCAGCTACTGAGAGAATGAATTTAAAAAAATGACATCCAATCAAAAGCCAGTAAAGTGTGTCACCATCACAAATAACACAAAAAAACAACAACATTTGGGGAAGAGTCCATTTGCAACTGCATGGAAGGGGAGGACGATTTATGAAGCACTGCAAAACAATCCTACGGAAACGAAGCCTGGAGAAAATATCTGTGATTTCCTTTCGTATATAACATCAGCAAAACTATCTGTGATTTCCTTTTGAATGTAACATCAGTAAAATATCTGTCATTATTTTTGAACATAACATCAGTAAGATTTTCATGTAATGCAATATGTATAGATTATAATGTTGTAATTAATTTGCTGTTTTATGAAGCATATATTGTATACCAAGTAAAGCTTTGTATACCACAAAGCTTAGCATTATGTAAATAAAATAAAATAAAATAAAAACTAGTTAATGCTCTACATTAACATGGTAAAAGTAGCCCTAGTTTTAACTTACTCAATGTAAAATTTCATTAGAAAAACACAAAATAAAATAATAAAATTAATTAAAACAGGTTAATGCTCTACATTAACATTTTGAATTGAAAGGCCTAGGTTTAACGGACTCGGTGTAAAATTTCATTAGAAAAACAAAATAAAATAAAACAAAAAACATGTTAATGCTCTACATTAGTTAATTTAAGTAGTTTTAACTTACCCAATTTAAAATTTACTTAGAAAAAACAAAACAAAATAAAAATAAAATAAAATTAAATAAAATAAAATAAAATAAAATAAAATAAAATTAAATAAAATTAAATAAAATAAAATAATTAAAAAAATAGTTCAGTTCAATTAAAACATTTACATTTATGCATTTAGCAGACAATTGTATCCCAAACGACAAAAGAGGAACAAAAGAAGAAAGCAAAGAAAACAAAAATAATAAAATGAAGTAATATAAAAATAAAATAAAGATGACAAGGTTCAAGATTTAGCTGATTAGCAAAAAAAAATAAAAATAAAAATAAAATAAAATTAAATAAAATAAAATAAAATAAAATAAAATAAAATAAAATAAAATAAAATAAAATAAAATAAAATAAAATAAAATAAAATAAAATAAAATAAAATAAAATAAAATAAAATTAAATTAAATTAAATTAAATTAAATTAAATTAAATTAAATTAAATTAAATTAAATTAAATTAAATTAAATTAAATGTGTGTATACATCTTTTCAGGTCACAGATACATTTGAACATTTCTTTTTGCTTTTTTCATCTTCTTTTTGCTTTGAATAGCAGCAGATTTGTGCAGCTCAGTGGACTACTCCTGTTTCTTTCCAGTTGACTATCCAGGGACATGTTACCAGCGATACTGAGGCAGTGAATCTGTGCTGTATGCTCACTGGACAAATGATCCTTGGCCTCGTCTTATACAGGAAGAGATGCCTGTCAGGAGTCTTAGCTCTCGTCTCCAAAACCCAGAGTTCAAGACCAGCACAGTGTCACTTCATGCTACATATACTGACACACACACACACACACACACACACACAGATGGCCTTACAAAAACAAATCTCCAGCGAGCTAACAGAACTGAAGTGGCAAAGGCCAGCAATAAAATCCATCAAGGTTACTGTGGCAGCAGCAGGTTTGTCTGTTCGAGTTCAAAGATCACGATCTGATATACTATCTGCCTCGCAGAGCTGTAATGTGAAATCTATTCCCTGACTGCATAGAATAATGACAAACTGCTTCTAAAGCTACAACCTCCATAAATATAGCCATGGGCATAATAAATAAATATACTTTGGTAAAACCCAGTATATAAAATAAACGAACCAGGACTACAGGCTGAACTCTAACCACATTTTATTACGTTTCGTCTTTACAGATAAATAGAAGCACTCAATATACTAAAGTCAAATGTTATCTAATCAACCGATATTAAAACAAGAAGAATCTCTGACATCGGAAAATTACTGAGGCCTGATGGGTAATTTAAAGCGCTTCTGCAATCTCGTTTGAATTAATCTCATTTAAATGGGGTTATTTCCATCTGTCACAGCTGATCTTGTTTTCCTGCCGGATTAAACTTTATAGATTGTGACAAAACGCAGTTAGCGATGACTGTACTACACAGCGGCACAGCTGGAAAAACCTCTGGTTGATAACCGCAGCCCACCAGCACGGGCATGTTACTGAGCATATGAGCTCTGATGACACATATATAAACAGAGAATACTCTCAAAATACTCACGCCTTCATGTTCACTTCATGTTGGTGACACTGGTTAACTTTTGTGATAACATATAATAATATAGAATAAAGTGTCAAAAATATCTAAATAATGTGAGTTAAAGGGTTAGTTCACCCAAAAAAGAAAATTATGTCATTAATTACTCACCCTCGTGTTGTTTGAAACCCGTAAGACCTTCATTCATCTTCGGAACACAATTTAAGATATTTTTGATGAAATCTGAGGGCTCTCTGACCCTCCCATAGACAGCAAGGTAACTACCACGTTCAAGGTCCAGAAAAGTACCAAGATGATCGACAAAGTAGTCCGTGTGACATCAGTGGTTCAACTGTAAAGTTACAAAGCTACGAGAATACTTTTTTGTATTGTATGTAAAAATAATGACTTTATTCCACATTTTTGTCTCTACTGCGTCAATTGTGGACGTGCGTTCACGACAGTATCATGACGCAAGCGTGTGGTGGCGCTGACCCAGATCCGGCGTAATGACGTCATCACGCCGTATCTGGGTCAGCGCCGCCACACGCAGCGGTCATTATTTTTGTCACACAGACTATTTTGTCGATCATCTTGGTACTTTTCTGGACCTTGAACGTGGTAGTTACCTTGCTGTCTATGGGAGGGTCAGAGAGCCCTCAGATTTCATCAAAAATATCTTAAATTGTATATGCAACAGTTCATTACTAGTTCATGTTAGCTCAATTCCATTTTTTAATAATGTATTTACAAATGTTGAAATTTACATGAACTTAGATTAATAAATGCAATAAAGTATTTTACATTGTTAGTTCATGTTAACTAATGTAGTTAACTTTAAAAAAAAAAATGGAACCTTATTGTAAAGTGTGACCTTAAATCCTAATGTTACTATGGTAACACTTTACAATAAGGTTCCATTAGTTAATTAGTTACAATGAACAATACATTTATTACAGTATTTATTAATCTTTGTTAATGTTAATTAATGAAAATACAGTCGTTCATTGTTAGTTCATGATAATTCACCGTGCATTAACTACTGTTAACAAACACAACTTTTGATTTTAATAATGCATTAGTAAATGTTGGAATTAACATTAGCTAAGATTAATAAATGCGTTAGAAGTATTGTTCATGCTTAGTTCATGTGAACTAAAGTAGTTAACTAATGTTAACTAATAAACCTTATCGTAAAGTGTTACCGTTACTACAGATTAAACATGATTTTTAAGATAAATTGTGACCCTGGAGCACAAAACCAGTCTTAAGTCGCTGGGGTATATTTGTAGCAATAGCCAATATTCAAGCATTTTTTAGAACTAGAAAATAAAAGAATGTGTATGTGCATACATGTAATTATTGTCTAATTATATAGCCAGTGCTTAGTTTCAACTCCATTAAATCTCAGAGAATAAATCAGCATTGGTATTGTGCTGTGAAATCATTTACTGGTGACCCCTGGGTCTGCCCAAAACAAAACCTGCTTTGGAGATCACGGCAACCAGTTATCAATGAAACCATGGCGCTTCTAATTACTTCTAATCTTGCTCTCACAATTGTATCTTATTGCTTTGCAACAAAAGAGCTTCTAAAATAAATTATTCTTCTAATTTTCAATTTTTAAAATAAGATATTAGATTAGCATTCTAACGGGGGAATGCTCAACATACTCTTTTGACCATTTACTGCTACAGCCTGCTTTCATTTTTTTCGGATGGAGGAAAATCAAAGACATCTGTATAAACTATGACTTTTTCAAAACCCTCGGGCTCACCACATAATATATTTTTAGTTTTGCATGAGTCATACTCAGATATTGAAATTGTGTATGTATGAGAGCATACAACAAAAAGCATCAGATAACAAAGTATTTGCAATATTAGCAGTGAACAGAGTATTTTGAGATGATATCTGAGAACAAAATCTTAAGATTATGTCTTTTAATAAATGAAATCTGCTAATAGTAATCGACAAGTTTTTTTTTTTGTGAAAGTGACGTGACGTGAGGCCAAGTATGGTGACCCATACTTGGAATTAGTGCTCTGCATCTAACATTGGTTCGGTGCCTTGCTCAAGGGCACCTCAGTCGTGGTATTGAAGGTGTGAGAGAGCGCTGTACATTCACTCCCCCCACCTACAATCCCTGCCGGTACGAGACTCGAACCCACAACTTTTGGGTTACGAGTCCGACTCTCTAACCATTAGGCCACGACTTCCCCCATGAGTCAAGTTTGAGTCATTTTGACCCGGACAAGATTTTCTTTTTCCTGAAAGTGCTAGTTAATATTACCGAATTGGACTAAAACTTACTGACTTTACTCGCACAAGATATACAACTTCCTAAAAAACATTTTTTTTTGATAATTTTTGTGGGGTTTTCCCAATCTTAATGACAGAATTTTCTTTTTTGGGTGAACTAACCCTTTAATGGAGAATGAATAGATGATGGATGGATGGTGGATAACTATATATTATTTCATATTTTAATACAAAGAAATGCTGACCATAATACTCATATCACAAATATAAATACTAGTGGTGTCAAAATTAGCGCGTTAACGCAGGCGATTAATTTTTTCAGTTTAACGCGTTAAAAATATTTAACGCAATTAATGCAGGGGCGGGGCTAGGGTTGGTCACCCCACTCACAACTGCTGCTTCTGTCACTTTTTCTCTTGACAAGAAGTGCATTTATTCAGTCGCAGAACGACTGAGAATGGGAGACGTTTCAGACACATGCTCCACTTCACTTCAGCGGCAGGCACGAGTCAAGCGAGCGCGGAAATGGTACTGTTCTCGCGCACAAAGGCGCGGGCGCGCGGTGTAGCCTGTATCATTTCATATCAAAGTGCGAAATAAACTACGTGCATGCAATGTCGTGGTCAGTTAAGTCATGAAGTTACCAAAAAGGCGATTAAAGTCATTTTTTTCGGATGGAGGAAAATCAAAGACATCTGTATAAACTATGACTTTTTCAAAACCCTCGGGCTCACCACATAATATATTTTTAGTTTTGCATGAGTCATACTCAGATATTGAAATTGTGTATGTATGAGAGCATACAACAAAAAGCATCAGATAACAAAGTATTTGCAATATTAGCAGTGAACAGAGTATTTTGAGATGATATCTGAGAACAAAATCTTAAGATTATGTCTTTTAATAAATGAAATCTGCTAATAGTAATCGACAAGTTTTTTTTTTTGTGAAAGTGACGTGACGTGAGGCCAAGTATGGTGACCCATACTTGGAATTAGTGCTCTGCATCTAACATTGGTTCGGTGCCTTGCTCAAGGGCACCTCAGTCGTGGTATTGAAGGTGTGAGAGAGCGCTGTACATTCACTCCCCCCACCTACAATCCCTGCCGGTACGAGACTCGAACCCACAACTTTTGGGTTATGAGTCCGACTCTCTAACCATTAGGCCACGACTTCCCCCATGAGTCAAGTTTGAGTCATTTTGACCCGGACAAGATTTTCGATTAAATGTGAAATTATTGCAATATAAACGTATATTTAAAAACTTTAATGTTAGGTGGGATTAGGGCTGTGCAAAAAATTGAATGCGATTTTCATGCGCATCTCGTCAGTAAAGCCGCTTCTGTTGATTAGTCGTAAATCTCCAGCATGTGCTTTCAGATGGAGCGGCATTTCTATTTTTTGCCCAGCCCTAGGTGGGATTAATCGTGATTAATTTCAGAAATATTTGCGATTAGTTACTTTTTTTAATCGATTGACAGCACTAATAAATACATAAATAAATACCGTTAATACAGTAAATAGCAATCAATTTCGTCACTCACAAAAATCATCCTCTCCAATGACAGACTCCGCTAGAAGGTTGATCAAGGCCATAATCAGATCTTTACTCCAGGACCGGTGATAAATCTTTCAACATTTCAACATATGAAGTTTCATATTTCAAGTTTTCAAAAATATTAAAAACGTCCCCTTCTATAAAAATCCCACTGAAACATACACAGACTTTTACACAAGCAAAAAAAAACATGCACTTAATAAAGTGTCAAAAACAGCTAAATAATGTAAGTCAGTGGAATTGAATGAATGGATTGGCTCACTAATGTGAAAAAGTGTGACACGAGAGCTCCAAATAAAACATCTTAAAGTGTGCATATAATTCTCATTAGTGATCTTGGCCTTCTTTTGGTTGAGTACCCTGTAAATTAAAAATAAACTCGTTTACAAGGCAACGTTATGTTCCAATACAGATTCATCTAGGTTGAGGGAGAGGCCATTCGTGATGAAAATTCATAATTGACAAGCAAAGCATGGACACACACACACACACACTCGAATACACGCAAGCGCATTTATCTGACTAATTCAGGAACTCATTAACTGAATTAATCGCAGCAATTAGCTCACGGAATAAGCAATTATTTTCAGCACATGGCCACAACTTAGCAATGTACAAATACACACACAGACCCAGATCCATTTAAAGTGTTAAATTATATTTGATAGGCTGGTCTTTAGGTTCAGTGTTGAATATGTTTGCATCTCAGTTCAGAACAAAGCAGCAGGAGTATGCTAATTTTCTCTCGACCCTTTTTCCTTCCCCTGTAATTAAAGAAACAATATAATCCACCAATACATTATGCTTCGAAAGAAACCACTTGGGTTTCTGGTGTACTTGTCACATTATGCCAGAAAGGAAGTTAAAAAAATTAATTAATAAATAAATGAAAACAATAAAAATGGCACACTTGCCAAAACATCAGCACCTCCCTTCAATTTAGTTACTTTCAAATGTTTCCAGAAATGGTTTATCGAGACAAGTAGATGCCAAAAAAAAAAAAACACAAAATCCTATTTTCACCCAAGAGTTAATTCTAAATTTAATATATAATTAAATTCAAATTTTTTTTAGAATGCATTTATTTCAGTTAATAAGCAATCCTAATTTTTGGATATTGCACGATGATTCTACAACAGAACTGAATGTTTCAAATTCAAATTAAGTGTATTTTCAAATATACATTTAAATTGATTCTGCTTTGAATGACAGTTTGAGCCAAAGTGAGAATTAACCATCAAAACACAGCAATATTTTATTTCAAACGGGTCAAACTAGTTTTCGACAGTATATGATGTTATAAATGTGTTTATCTAAATAATTTTTCACATCAAAACGATAGTGCTGTCAACTCAAAATGTTAATTTAGAGCAATTAACTGAGCAATTCTGAGTTTTTATCTCACAATTGTGATATAAAATGGCAAAATTTTATTTATTTATAATCCCATAACAGAAGCAAGCCTCCATACAGTGACCTTTACATTGTTACAAAACATTCTATTTAAAAAAAAAAAAAAGAATGTTGGCATGGATAGATGGAGTCGACTTCCCCCATGAGTCAAGTTTGAGTCATTTTGACCCGGACAAGATTTTCTTTTTCCTGAAAGTGCTAGTTAATATTACCGAATTGGACTAAAACTTACTGACTTTACTCGCACAAGATATACAACTTCCTAAAAAACATTTTTTTTTGATAATTTTTGTGGGGTTTTCCCAATCAAAAATGACTAGCCTACAAAAAAAGTTGCTTATAAATTTCTCATTATGCTATACCAAATACTGGATTCAATATTTTTATCCACTTGTTTTCTTTTACTTAGCACAGGTTTTGCGTTTCTTTGATTGATCTGAGCGTATACACCTCAGTTTTTGAGTGAACGTGTGCAAAATTACCCACAAATAACTTTTCACTCAAAAAAAAAAAAATCTCAGATCAATGAGGACTACAATCAATCAGTTCCAAAAAGAAATACAAAACCTGTCCTAATTGAAAGAAAATAAGTTGACAAAAATATTGAATCCAAGATTTGGCAATAGCATAATGAGAGATTTACAAGCTATTTTTAAAATGACAGTCATTTCTGACTGTGACCAACAAATTAGGCAAATGATTTTCAGCACAGCACAAGAATACTCACATGACTCAACACACTTGATCTGAATAAAGCAAATGCAAACCATTTGTGCCTTAAAATCTAGAGAATTCATCTAAATCCGTCACACCGTCATGTCAATTTAATACATGAGTTATTTAGTACGAGTTAGCCAGTAAGAATTTGCAATCTGCACATCATTGCCTTTCATTTCATGTACCGTTACACATCATAGAGCTCACTTCTACAAACATAGTGCTGACTCCAGCTTTTGCATCATAAAATATGTTAAAGCAAGCATATTTCACACCTATGCTTTGCCTTATTTCAACAGATGCATTCAAATTGAGCAATGATAATACCAGGAAAACGCTTTCTGTCCACATTTCTGAGAAACGCCACGCTTTAGCTGCTCGGGTCTTTGCACGGAGAGTCATTTCCAGGCACAATCTCTATAGCCGCTGAAACTTTGATTTAACCCCAGGGAATTCGCTTTGCACAGTTCCAGGAGAAGCCACAACAAAAATAGTTATTATCTGAATGTGTTCGCTGTAGCCACACTACTAATGAACCGCCGGTGATGGCAATTATGGATTATCTTTGTAAAGCACAAGGGGATCAATTTATTTCAACCATGCGGGCGTAAAAGCACTACAATGTTTAAGCCAAATACCAATACAAAACATTTTATGCTGCGGAAATGTGTATATTTAAGCAATAAAGTATTTTATTTTTTCCAATATGTATTTTAGCATGTCTAGAGTCTATGCTATTCATTTTACAAGCACAACATGAATGATTATGGAAGATTTCCACTGAACTGCATCTATCATGCAAAGCTTTTCTAAACTATGGAATGACAGATTGAAGTCTACAAGCATGTTTAAGTTCTTTGTTTATAAGTGAGCGCGTGTGATTCATACTTGCATTATTCTGCCATTCACTCGCCTTTGTTTCTTGATCCATAATTACGTGCATTCTCATTAGAGGAGAAATGCACGCGTCATTGGCGCGCTGTGTGCTAGCATCTGCTCCCGTCACAGCGAGATTCATTGATAATATATTGCAGTCTATTATATACCCCGATCATTCCTGTTATGCAGGACTTACGCAGTTTCATGAGCCCATCGTTTGTGCCTTAACACACTAGTTTATATTTTAAAAGATGGAAATCATATAAGTTAGGTTCTTAGACAATGCCATCACTGTAACGTGAACATAGAAATTAATTTTAAATAATTTCGCTGTGATTTGAGCAGATGTTGTCACTTTTGCTTTTTGTCACGCAAAATTGTTAAAGCAATATTTGCTTAGAATATACAATGTTTTGTTGCTTTTTGAAATAAAATGTTTCAAACAAACACAATTTTTTTTAAATTTATCCCTGCGTCCTCAATTTCACTTTCCATATTGTTCGTTTTTGTAAAATTCCTTTAATTAACAAAAGCAACAGTCCATTACAACCTTCTTAAGATAAGAAAACCCTTAATTATAATTTAATTAATTTATTTTTTAACTTACAGTACAGTATGCTCACCTAACAATGATAAAGAAGCTAACTTGTATGATTTCCATCTCCAGGAAGTGACAATGTCCAGCAGGAAAACAACAAAAACATCCAATTCCAATTCCAATTCAAATAATTCTATTATTCTATTTAATTCTATTTTCTGGTATTAGGGTTTGTGTCACTCTATTGTTTTAAAAAATGTATTCAGCTTCATGCCGTTCTGAAGCTGTATGCATGCAGGATGCGACAATTTTTGGCAGGAAAACAACAAAAATATCAAAAATATAAGTGTTTCAATTTATAGGGTTTATGTCACTCCATCGTGTTTGACAGGAGCTTATTGAGATTGCAGGAAAATGAAAGCTTATTCTCACAATTCTGCCTTGGTTCTTGTTTATTGCAAGATATATATTCAGACTGGCAAGATATAAAAGCAGAATAAAAAAATATATATATATTCTGAAATGTGAGATATAAACTCAGAATTGCCAGATAAAAAAGGTCAAAATTGTGAGATATAATCTCACAGTCCTGAGAAGAAAAGTCACGAATAATCAGAAATAAACTTGCAATTGTGAGGAAAAAGTCACCTTTTACAATGTTACCTTTTTTATTTTTTATAAAGTCAGAAGTGTGATATAAGCTCAAAATTGTGATGTAAACTCAGAATTGTTAAAAAGTCTGAATTCTATGTTTATATCGCAATTCTGAGAATTGCTCTGAACAAAGTCTAAACTGTAAGACATCAAATCACAGTTGCAAGGAAAAAATTCAGAATTATGAGATCTTAACATTGTGTAAATAAATCCTGCAACACATTTTTGCATTTTCAATATTTTTAAGTTCACAGAGCTCAAAAGGTTCTGCATAACAGCAAAGACCGAGCCCTTATCCATATACACACACATCTCACCTCTGACAATTCATTCTGTAGCATTACAACTCCCTGCAAAACCCTTCCTGCTCACCTTACACCTCCAATAAAACGGATTAGGACGCAAACAGTCTATGTGTGTTGGGAAACAGAGCCAGAATCCCTCTAAATGATTGTGTTTCAAAGCACGAGGCTGTCCTGAATAACTGCTGCTGTATAATGAGCGGCGCAGCCCATCCTCCATCTCCACACTGTACTTCCTCCAAGACTTCCTGCTGAGAAGGGGGCGGGTTCACCCCGCTGGCTTCCGTCTGCACCCTGATGTGAGCGTTCCCACAGGAAGGAGAGGCCTGATTTGATTGGTTACAAAAAACCTCCGGTGCATATGCAAACGAGGCACCTCTGATTGCGAGCCGTTTGAATGTCACTTTGTTGGATTAAAAAAAAAAAAAACAGTCTCCGGGTGAGAATTTCTCTGACCTTGATTCTTACACTTTTGATAATGAGAGCATGAGGGCTGGACACACATCAGCGGTACTCAAATGTGAACTTTTTAAAAAAGCTGTCTGATGCAATGGAGAGCAGGAGTTGGTTTGGGGAAACCATTTTCATTCCCAAATGTCACAGGACAATGTTTTCCAGAGGCTAATCTCATCTTCCCTGACTAGTCCCCTGTCAGACTTCTAATCGGCAAAGCACCCTGCTTAAAACAGCTCTTTAAATAAATGACATGCATGACATGTCTTCAGAAATATACAGAGCAAGAAAATATACACATACATATACACTATCTTTACAAAACAATTATAAATATATGATTTTTTGTCCTCATAATTATAAGACTGTTTTGTAAATAAATAAATAAATAAAAAGTATGCATGTGCACATTACTGGTCAAACGTTTGGAAAAATTAAGATTTTTTAATGTTTTTGAAAGAAGTCTCTTCTGCTCACCAAGGCTGCAATATTTGATTAAAATACAGTAAATATACAGATATATTGTGAAATATTATTACAATTTAAAATAACTGTTTTCTATTTTTATATATTTTTTAGATTTTTTTTTTTATATTTATAGATATATATATAGATATATATATAACAAGGGTGTTCTGGGTGGTTGTCAGTGTGTTCTGAGTTTTTACCATGTTTCTACCATATTTACCATGTCAAAATAGCACAATCCCAAGCTTCTGTGACATTTTGGTCCCTAACTATGGCTCAGGACCCCTATACAAGTCTAGGGTTTTTCCTCCCACCCATTTTAAACAAGACAAAAATTTTAAGTCCGGTTATTCTGAAAAGTAAAATCTCATCCTTCCTCGAAAAAACGGCATGATTTGAGCTATCATTCACAAACAGTTAATACTTCGGGTTTTGAAAATATAAACCAAAAATAATTATCTACTTATTCTTACACCTTCAAAAAGTAAAATACATTCTAACAGTAAATGATATTGGGTCTTCATTATGTGTTTTAATGATGCATTGTTCTTAAAAGCTGCAACTTAAAATAAGCAACTAGAATAACCGCAGTTACAATGGTTTACAAGAGCACACAGCAGACAATAAAGTGTTTTATAAGACATCAAGACAGACAAAGAATGAAAGACAAACAAACAGAGAAGGAGAAAGATAAAGATGCAAAGTGAGAAAGAAAGAGCCGGGGAAAAAAAGCTAATCTGAGAGGAGTTGGTAACAGTGTGTGGACGCGCCGAGAGCATCCAACAACTGAGAGAGCGGCTGCAGTTTCCCAGCCGCGGTTCGGTGTCTCGGAGCGAACCTGTCAGGCGACGCGGTGCATTATCTTGAAAGGCGAGTGATTAATGAAGGCAGAGCAGAGTTTGGGTACGGAGGAGGCGGTCGGTGAATGATCAATCTTAATGAGCTCTCCTGCCGACTGCATATTAACTGCAGGGGACGTAATGTATGGCTCACAGAGGGTTGCTCCCTTCTTAAGAACCATAATAAGAAGAGACTGCTTCTCGCAGGCTCACACCAACCTCCACTTCAGCTCCAAATACATCTCAATGGATGATGGCAAAATAATTATCTAGCGTTGACTCCTCGCACCTCCGCGGCGGTAGATGCTCACACGGCATCTACAAGGTGCTCGCATTTACACCTGCTTTCAGAAATTATGATAACAAGCAGCCGGATTATCGGAGGATTTTGCGTGGGCTCGTCTTTGTTCTTTATTCTAGTAACTACCATATAGAACATGGATGAGTCCACACAAAATCCTCAGATAATCCACTTTATGTGCTCCTGTTTGGGATAGCAAACGGACTAGTTTCATCAAAAGAGATGACTCAGTCCAGGCACAATAGTAACAATGATAACTACTAAAATAAATACAGAAAAATATATGTACGTTATTTTGGGTGAAGCTTTCCAGCAGGCTTTTACATTTTTGTCAGCATTTATTCGCCGTCATGTTCCAAACCTGTTCAACTGACTTTTTTTCAGCTAGTCTAGTACCAAACCAACACTAACTAGTTCTAACCAGCATAAGTGGCCTTTTCAGCAGGGATTGCTTTGTATTTTATACACTACCAGTCAAATGTTTTTTTTTTAAGTCTTTTCTGCTGCATTTATTTGATCAAAAATAGAGTGAAAAATTTGAAATAGTATTACAATTTAAAATAACTGTTTTCTATTTGAATATATTTTAAAATGTAATTTATTCCTGTGATGCAAAGCTGAATTTTCAGCATCATTACTCCAGTCTTCAGAGTCACATGATCCTTCAGAAATCAATCTAATATGCTGCTCAAGAAACACTTTTTTTATTATCAATGCTGAAAACAATTGTGCTGCTTCATGTAGCAAAAACTTCATCCAGTTCTCGAAAGTCTTGTGGACAAATGTTCTGTATGTGTTTTATGGCCTTATTTCAGTGACTTAAAAAATAGATTTTTTTCACTAACCACGCATAAACCTTATTTTCTCAAAAACACAAACACGGGCATTTATGCTGCTCACATACTATTGTAGCACAGTTTGTGCTGAATACAGTATAATCAGACTATAGCCATTAATATCTTTTTAAGAAACTGAAAAAAGCACAAATGTCAGGGCATGTCAAAACTTCTCCAGGGCCCCAAAACCCCCTCCGACCGCAGAGGGAAAGTTCACACGATCAACATTTATATGAAATAGAAATAATTTGTAACAATGTAAAAGTCTTTACCATGACTTTTGATCAATTTAATGTGTCCTTGCTGAAAAGTTTTAATTTCTTTAAACTTTATATATAAAAAAATATTTTTAAATATATATTAGACTTGTTAAAAAATAAAATTTGAATACATTTTTTGATGACTTTATTAATATTCTTAAGTTGTGTGTCCACACTTGGAAGTTAATTTTATTTGGTCATTTAAAAAAGCAAAATGTCAACATATTATATAGTATAACCTCACTCCCATGAACAGACACACCATCTTCAAATCTCTGAGAAATATCTGAGGCTGTTAGACTTTCTATTCAACCTTATTAAATACTTCTTCATTTTAGACTTGGCATGAAATCATTGGTAATAAATTCTGATATGGATATCCGAGCACAGCCTCCACCAGCAGACAGCAAAGAAATTGCAATTAACTGTCTCATCTTCACTCCACCTTCTACCGACGTTGATCAGGGAAGTAGGTAAATAGCATCCACTCCTTGCTCCATCCAAACACCCCCATTCACATGCAATGAAGATGCATGACTTTTAATTGTGTATACAGTCTAATTTTTAAGGTTTGGCAAATGGACGTTGAATGCATAATTTATCCTTTTTGCAAAATTACTGTTTTGCCATGCTGATCACGAGCACGGATCCTCATAAACCATCACATGCTAACCCACTGCCAAAGGAGTAAACACCACTAGATAATCACAAACCAGCTATTTTCCTTCCATTGACAGATTGCAAGAAGTCAAAATTGCTTCTTGCATTCAGCAGTCAGCCGACTAGTCCCAAACATCGTGCTTTTAAACAACCTGCTTGGCATTCACAAACCGGTGTACAATCTGCTACTGAAATTGTGTGAAATTTAAGTGTGGTAAATATCAATGTTTCCCATCATGACACACGCCGACAAGATGCGTCCGCAATCAAACATACAACTCATCCAATCTTTTTGGAGGGAACTCTGAATAACGATGCAGCCACAACAGATGTCTTCACATTTTAAAGAGCACATTCATCCTTTTAAACGCCACGAAAAGGCTTCCGGATTCCACGAATAGCAAGAAATGTTGTTGAGGCCAAATGCAGCAGCAGTATTTCGCTGTACAGTCACAGATTTACTACAGCAGTCAACCAACATGCAAATATACAGAAACACAGCCCACGGGTTGAATACAGCAACTGGGGAAGTCCAATCTAGCCTGAGAAAAAAATATGCTTTTAGATACAGTCAGACAGAAAAACTCTTAATTTAAACCTTGAAGCGGTAGGAACTTTCTTGTAATTTCACACTCCATTCAGCACCTGGCTCTGTGTGTGACACCATGACAACAGGTGAAGGAAAAAAAATATTAGGGGTAAAAAGAGAATTACATACAATTGCTTCCGCTGAATGATTATTACATACTGTATGATAGGTCAACATTAATACTACCAAGTCTGACTCTGAAGTAGGCCTACAATTAAAATGAGACATCTCTTTCAAAATGTTGTGATAATATTCAGCTTTCAAGGGCTTACTGACAAAATGATTAAATATTTTATATGAATTGTATTTTATTTTATATTAACTGTATTTTTTATTACACTCAAAACTCAAAAGCAGTGAGGTGGGTTCTCTTTTTCTTGTCACTATGACAAAACAAAACAAAACAAAAAACTCTTAATTTTATCTAATGCAAAGACATTCAAACATTAAGTCTCTTTAAGTATCCTAATACTTTTTGAAGTATGCATAATTAAAGGGGTCATATGATGCGATTTAAATTTTTCCTTTCTCTTTGGAGTATAATAATAATGTATAATTATGAACTATGTATAACTGTATGTATAAATAACATCAATATATATCTTTATAAGGCCTATAAATAAAATGAGACTTTTTTTTTCAAACTGCGTGGTAATATTCAGCATTTAAGGGCTTGTTGATGATTGAATTACCATAAATTATATAAATTTTATATAAAATTAACTGCATTTTTTTATATATGTAAAACTAAAAAGCAGTGAGCTGGTTTCTGTTTTTGTCATCAATATGAATTTAGTTTATTCAAATAAAATAAATAAAATAAAATAAAAATAAGTATATATTATAATTATTATTTTATCTTTAATAAGCCAAAGTGAACATGAATAGTTTTTCTTGAAAGGTTTGCTTGTGCTATCATAATTTAATGTATTGTTACTAATGCAATGCCATTCAAACATTTATATGTCTCCTAATTATCCAAATAATTTCAGAAGACACTGTATATAATTTAGACTTGTGCATGTATTCGGTAATGCGATATATCACGGTAATGAATATGCACGATATTGAGGTCTTATTGTAAAGTGATACCTATTGGTCTTTATAGTTCTTTTGCACTTTAATTTAATTTTGCATTTAAATGTTCAGTTATTTTTGTTATAAGAAAAAGTTTATTAAACCTGTTATACTGTATTATTTCAATATCGTGATAATACCGTATACCGTAATAAAAGCATTAGCAATTAATCGCAACATGAAAATTTGATACCGGCATATCCCTAATATAATTATATATTTAAATAACATCAGTATATACCACTTATAAGGATCCTAATTTCGCTGCCACCAGTATAAGCTTTAAATAAACCCAGCTCTTGAACCGACCTTATTATTCCAGATTATCAGTTAAGACTGTACAGGAAAAAACAGCTATGAAGGACACAAATAAACGCGCTCATTAAAATGTCTGAAACTTGCAG
This sequence comes from Sinocyclocheilus rhinocerous, assembly GCF_001515625.1. Lineage (NCBI taxonomy): Eukaryota > Metazoa > Chordata > Actinopteri > Cypriniformes > Cyprinidae > Sinocyclocheilus > Sinocyclocheilus rhinocerous. The sequence goes on from NW_015654782.1 coordinate 42,792, forward strand.
CACGGCTTCCAGATAAGCTCGTAATTAGGAGACACAATGACAGCAATATTTTAATAAATGCACACAAATGCACAAGTGTATATGCAAAAGACAGAAGCGGCAGCAGAGCTTGCATCAAAGCGGGATGCTCCTGGGGTGGCCCTTGTATCGCAGTGTTAATCATCTGTCTAAACTGATTAGTTTCCTAATTGAACAGCCAAAACTAGCCGTGCCATTATAGGTCATTTGTCTGGAACGGCAGGGGAACGATGCTCCAACACTGGAGAGCTCTTTAGTACAACAATCCCAAGCCCTTGGGAGCGCCACAGCCGCAGCTTTGCTTTAAAACCACAGACTCTTTATTTACAATGATGCATCATGGGATTTGGTGTACTGTAGAGCACCAAACACTCCTGGAGGTGCACACGGGGCTCGTTTTACATATCTATATTTTCATCTAGACACAATAGAGTGCTTGCCTACTATTTCAGCGGAGGAGGTTCTGGAAGTATTTTTTCCCTTTATATTTCTCACAGGGATTTAAAAAAAGACTTTATTATAAGCCATGAACCAAACCAACCAGCTATAATGCGAATCACAAAAATATAAAATTTGATTTGAACCAAAAAAATTATATGAAAAGACAAACAGACAAAGGTACAAGACTGTGAACTTAGTGGCTTTAGTGAGGACTACAATCCCATGAAGGACTGCGAATGACAATCAAAATAAAAATGGTGGCAAAAATATAAAAATATTCATTTAAAAGTTATAGACTTACACACAAACACACACTCAAATATTTAACCATTTACATTGTGTAGGGAGACTGACTTGATCACATAATTCTAGTGTTTCTATCATTTTTTTTCTTCCCATTGGGATTTATTATTTATTATTTATATTATTTTTCTATTATATAAAAATTTCTGTTATATAAACCAGTGTTTCCCAACCTTTTTTTAGTCGCGGCACCCTTTGGAAATTTTAACAAACTTGTGGCACCCTACAACATTAATTCTGTCACAATATTTGAATTTCTAACTTCGATATGATAATTTGAAAAGTATAGATATTCGGTACAACAGGGAAGAACTGCAGAATATAATGTCATACAGATATTTTTAATATTAAAAATTGTCCATCAATGGTGGCAATCAGTAGGCTAATTTCTAATGAAAAGACCTATGTATATGACAGATTTTAATGTAGGCTTTTATACATATGTAAACATGATTTAATTACCATTATAACTAGCTATCTCACAAATTTTTGCTCACTCAGTGTTTTTTTAATTTTACAGTGGGGTAATGTTGGTGCAGTAGCACGAGATAGCTTGATTTCAAACTTTGAATTGAATAAAAAATGACAAGTAAGCAGTCAGTAATAAAATAAGAACAAATAAAGAAATTAATAATGATATGAAACCTGAGCGGTGACCTAATTTTCGGCAGTGTCTAATTTTCCGGGGTGCCGCTGAAACACTGATATAAACCACCAATCAGGTGAATCACAAATTATAAACCTTTATTTGTAACAAAAAAAATATATGAAAATCAGACAAAAAAAAGTACAAGACAGTGAACTGCTTTAGTGATGGAAAGAACTACAATCCCATGAAGCACTGCAAATGACAAATTAAAATTGATGGAAAAATATACACATATTCACTTAAAGTTTTTTATTGTATCTATAGGAAATATATATTACGTTTTTTTTTTTTTTGCCAAATATATATGGGTCAAAGACGAAAAGGGGGTTTCAAGCATCAAAAAAATAAAAGTGTAATACAGCTTTAAATTTCGTTTTTTCCCCCCCATACATTAGAATGTATCCTGTTTAATTTTGTTTTTCTGAGCGACAAATAAAGACTACCATACATTTTTTTTACCATAATTTACAGAAGACTAAAATGTCATGTGTCAGTGTAACAATATTTATCTACCAAAAAATCTTGTTAGGCACTAGGGTTTTTCCCATTTGACAGCAAGGAGTTTTTGTAAGTGAAAGTCATTTAAAATATAATAACATTTACTATGATCAAATATTCTTTTATGTATTTTAATAAGAACAGGTCAGAATAAGTATACTGTTTCATTTTTACATATATATATATCCGTTACGCTGAATGCCCATGGTTTGTTACTCTGAATGACGTTTTGCCAAAGAGGGAAATAATATTGTCATTGTTCCCATAATTGCAATGTTTTAGTATTAGTCTGTATCATTAAATTAGTTTTAATAATACTCCTGAGTAAATGACGGCAGAAGCAGATGTTGAAAAGTAAAAAAGCATTTTATTCTACTGTTCTGATGCTCTCTGCCATGCTTGCTTAGCTTGTCTCTTTCTTTCTGTCTTGCTCAGCCTCAAAAATAGCTGCTTGCATGTATATTTATGAATACTTTCTGTTTGCCAGCATACCATAAATGACATTATCAGGATGAGTATTTTGGGTGGAGAATCCTCTCAATGGCCTCAACTGAACATGTGACATACTGTAGTGACAAGTGAGGGAGGACTCTCGGATTAGAAATATTGGTAAGCTATTATTCTGACAACTGCAATCTTCAATATCTATAACTATAATGATAATGATAAAGATACATAAATAAACCGAGTAATGATTTTATTTCCAAAACCCGCACTCTATATCTGAAGAGAAAACGTATGCCAGCTGCTGGTAAGTGAGTTTTCGTGAGCATCGGATGAGGTGGATTTTGTGAGCACAACAAAAAGAACATTACGCTACTCTGAGCCACATGCGATTTTTTATATCTAAGGTTGCATCGTCCATCACGCGCTTATCCCTGCAGAGTTACGGCATCGTTCCTCAAGTTCCTGCTCATTAACATAGATGCGCGTTCATTTATAACGTGATGAGAAACACACTCAGGCCGTGAGCCGCAGCTTCAGTTCTCCACGTGTGGCTCTCGTAGCAGGGCTTATAATGCATGGCCCGAGGCCGATCTGTCTTAATGAGACAAGGATTCCTGCAAAGACTCTGTGTTTGCCTCCATGTCAACGGCCCAGTAGCTTGTCTCGACTCATTCCCCGAGACGGGACTCACGGGGAGTCTGAACTGCGCTGGATAACACGACTGTCATTTCCAAGCAAACAGATCAAAGTCGCTGTGCTAGTGTCACTTGGATGTGGAAAATGGCATTGCTGGGACTGCAGGATGAGCTTTCCAACTGTGAATTCAGACCAACACACTACAAAAACTCCAACCAACTTGATCAGTGAGGTCAACATCAATAATATAAAACACGTTATGTTTTTAAATGTACATGTTTTTAAATTTGTAGATTAAAAAAATAATATGTATTAACAAATATAATATGAAATATATTAAAAAAACTATATATTTATGAATTAATGAATAATATGTATTAACAAATATAATATGAAATATATTTAGAAAACTATATATTTATGAATTAATCAATATATATATATATATATATATATATATATATTAATAAATCTGCAAAAATGTCAACAATTCTGTGTTTTTCTGTCAATATGGGGTGCTGTGTGTACATTAATGAGGAAAAAAAATTAACTTAAATGATTTTAGCAAATGGCTGCAATATAACAAAGAGTGAAAAATTTAAGGGGGTCTGAATACTTTCCGTACCCACTGTATATATATATATATCTGTATGCATAAATGCATAATAAATTCACACACATAAAAAATTATAATAAAAATAAATACATAATACATTGTAAAATATATTCATATGTGCATGTGTGTGTGTATTCATCTTATAGCAATATTTGTATTTATGCATACATATATTTAATTATATTTTTAGAAATGTATAAATTCATATATCACTTTGTTTATATATATGTGTGTATGCACATTCACATGATGTAAGACATATTTAAAAGATTATAATAAACACATAATACATTGTACAATGTATTAATATTATATGATATTTAGTGAATAAAGTGTAAACAAAATTTCATATTATATAAATATTTTTATAGAGTTTTTTATTTAGTTGCATAGTAGTCAGAAATATAAAAAAATACTATTGATAGATGATTATAACAATTACTATATTTATTATTATTATTATTAAAAAATTCTCTAAATTCATACTCTTTAAAATGCCACTGCAATATTGGTTGAAGAAAGTCCATTGCTCTCAACAACAGATTGTTCTGTTCCTTTTAATTAGGCTCAATTTAACTATTTTTTAACACAAGAGTGGGTTTTATATAATATAACGCCTCCTAAAAAATGGGATAAACGACTCTAAACTAGGTTGATTAAGACTGACTAGTCATTCAGACAACCCACTAGCTAGTCAATTCTGAATACACACATCCCAAACACACAAACAAACACACACTCACACTTTGCACAATTTCACGATGCAATGTGATGATAAATTGCCATTTCAAACCCAATGAGCGAGTCAAATCTGGTTGTGTTTGTATGTGCCTGTGATACAGCATAATCCTTTTACTTCAGAATTCTGTCACCGGCAAAAATCCCTCCCTAAAAAACCCTCTGCTGCACACTGCGTTTTACAGAGATTCCCATCTCAAGTGTTTGAGAAAACCGCAGTCAACATGTTGGCACCAAGGAACCAGCTCTCCTTGATCAGATGAAATATTCAAATCGGTTTTGGTGCCAATCAGGGCCAACGTCTCGCAAGTCTAAAAATATGGGCTCAGTCTTCAGTCTGTCTTGTTCTGTTGCGAAATATAGTGTTTTTAGGCAGCTGCTCATTGAGAAACAATACTTTTCTGAAGCGTGTCTTCCCTTTTGAGTGTGACAGAGCAGCGCCACTGGTGTCTTCCCCGAAAACAGCTGACGGCCTTAAACACCGCATGTCACTGGCAAAGACTTTACTCCTCCATTGCAATCTCAAATCTGTATTTTTATGCTGATAAGACACTCGGAAAACAATATAAATCAGCTCAATGGCTCTGAAACAACCCCTGGGCAGCCTTGAATTTCCTGACATCTTGAAGTTTCATTTCATCACTTTTGAAAAAGAATGTTAACGATTCCAACCAATGATTACACAACAATGACAGAAATTCAGAGTTTTCAATCATAAATGAAGCAGAAACAGATTTACGGTCAGAGATGTGTAGTCACCTTTCAGATGAATTGAGAAATACTGTATGACCTAGAGAAAATCTGCTCTTATGAAAAAGGAATATAGAAGATAGAAGTGCATAATGCGTATTACACTAATGAGTCCTTCTCTGCCAGACTTTAATGTGGATTTTATTTTTGTGCCATAGATTAAATGGATGAGAACTAATGATAAAATGTAGCATCACTCATTTGTCAATGGATATAACAGCACTGACTTTCCTTTAATATCACTGAGCACCTTCTGCATATAAGCTTATATTCTACTAAATTCAAAGCTTTTACACAAAAAAGCTTTGCAAAAAAGGTTAATCTAAGTCAATAGTGAAAAACACTAAGTGGTACATTTCGCAGAATGTACAGAATTCTTTTACAAACAGGTTTCTGGTGTCATAATTCATAACAAACAAACAAATAAATAAATAATATGAATGATAATTAATATTTAGGAAAAAATTTTTTTTTTTTAAATAAATAAATAAAATAAAATAAAATATAAAGTTCTGGTGCCTTTTTTTCTTTTTTGGATTGGGTAACTTGTCAACTAGTCAAAGAAGCCTGAACAACCACAGCATGTTTTGTTTTTATGTGATGTTTAGAAGTGGGTTTATCTGACATAAATAAATAAATAAACAAACAAACCATACCAATCAAAACAAAGAAATATATTTAATAAATAAAAAATAAATAAAATAAAATATAAAATAAAAATAGACTATCACAGAAAAAAGAAAATCACTCAAAAGGCTGCAGAGTGCTGATCTGTGACTATCTGCATAAAATAATAATAATAATAATAATAATAATAATACAATCAGAATTATTGTTTGTCTAAAAGCAATAAGGACAGATTATTTTACAGAAAGTTTAGAAAATAAAGCAAAATATAGAGTTCTGTTGATGGATATCTAGTTTACTTAAGTTTAAATATTACATCTAAATATCTTTCAAAGATTTAATTCCACTATCCTGGTTTTCTAGTGATTTTCATGTGTACTGGTGCACCATCTCACTCCGAAAAAATGTGTAAAACTAGCCAATCAAATTGCTGATTTTCTTCTAGCTATTGCCATTTTGAGTGTAATATGCACAAAGATGGTCAGTGAACAGACTGAAGCGGAGACAATTTCCCAACTGGACAACAGCCAAACAAACCCAAATGAACCCAAATTGGTCAAATGAACCCGTATGAAACATCGGGAGGAGCAGACTGTCCAAAGTGTTCTTAGAAAGCATTCCATGCTCAGCATTATTTGACAGGAACATGTTCCATCTCTAAAAACAGCCATGAGCACAAAGAACGACCCGCAGATCGAGGCCAGACAGGGTGCGCTCTACCCTCATGCTGCTGCTGCTGCTAACCTTGCCCACTGCACTTAAGCACAACGCAGCTGTATTAAGAGAGAAAGCCACACTCTTCACGCTGCTGCTGGTGTGTGCTGACCCATGAAGGATCTGCACTTCTTTAAAGGGATGTAGCAGCAGGAAACAGAGCTAAAACCCCCAGGCAACCCAAGTTCTCTGTCAACCAGATCTTAGATCTAAAGTGCCCCGATGTGCTAATTTGGTCAACAAGGTGAAACGTGTGAGTGAATAAATCAGCCAACCATCAAAGTCAAGAGAACCTGACTGTTTGTAGCTAATTAAGAAAGTGAAGGGAATTTATTGAGCTGGGAAACGATAACCACCAAAGTCATACACTGCCATTCAAGGTTTGGGTTCAGTAAGATTTTTTTTTTTTACTTTTATTAAGCAAGGATCCATTAAATCAATGACAATTATAATGCTATTTCAAATAAATGCTGTTCTTTTAAACATTCAATTCATCAAAGAATCCTAAACAAAAAAGTATCACGGTTTCCACAAAAGTATTAAGCAGCACTTAAAATTTTTCAACAGTGATAATAACAATAAATGTTTCTTGAGCAGTAAATCAGTATATTAGAATGATTTCTGAAGGATCATGTGACACTGAAGACTGGAGTAATGATGCTGAAAATTCAGCTTTGCTTCACAGGAATAAATTACATTTGAAAAGATATTCAAATAGAACATAGTTATTTTAAATTGTAATAATATTTCACAATATTTCTGTTTTTACTGTATTTTTGATCAAATAAATGCAGCCTTAGTGAGCAAAGGAGAAGTTTTAAAAATCTTACTGACCCCAAACTGAACAGTAATGCATGTCATTATTCAATCCATCACAGTACACAACAAAATGACTGGATCATGATTGATACTGCAGCAAATGAATGAGAATGAGAAAATAAATCTTTAGTATCAGTTTTAGTCTCTAATGCACACTGCAAAAATTATTATGCTAGAACAAATCTGTTTCCTTTCATTTAACATACAGTTTCTGATGTTTCTACTCGATTTTATGCATTCTTCAGGCTGGAAGACCGGCTAGACCAACTTAAACCAGCTTAGACCAACAAATCATCTTAAGTTGTTGTTGTTATTTTTCAGCAGGGAAGACGATAAAAATAAACATTTGCAAGCACTGATATGAATAAGACTTCATTTACAGAGAAATAAACCATTTGGATTGCAGTATTATGTAAGCGGAGCCTAGTTTTCACGACAGGAGAGCCAAATCTGCTTCAACGTCACTGCTTTAACTGTGCTTTAAGCAGTTACGTTTCAAAAACGCATGCAAGTCTAATGTAATTGGCTCTTTTGCATCTTAAGAGACAATTGTAAGTTGCATCGATGTGGAAAGTAAATTGCACTCATTTTATAGAGCTCATAAAAAAAATCAAATGAGCTTAGAAAGCCAATCTAAACCTAGATTAAAAGCTTCATTTAATGTGAAAATTGCTCAGGGAATACGCAACATCTGTTTCTGGACTGACAAGAGTCTCGTCCAAGGTTATCTTGTACAAACAACGATTTACAGCCTTGAAAACCGTCAAGAATTCACAGCAGGAGACTCTATCAGGAACCGGCATCAAAGTTTGCAAGAAATAGGTCTGCTTATGTGACAGTGGTTTCAGGACTGAATCCACGACCTTGGAGATGCTTTTACACCGCTGGCTGTTACTCGGGAGGTTTTACCAACGTCTCGCTGACACGTTTGTGGTCAATTTCCTTGCCGGCATCAAACGCAATTCCCTGGAAAAGATATGTCGGGCACGTTCATTAGTCATAAACGCACAAGCCAAGAGAACCGCTTACCTTTCGGATGACTCGGGTCTGTGAACTCGTACTTCCCCATTCCGACCGTACGGAGCATCTGAAGCCTGTTCGGACTTTCCTGATTGGCTGATGCCGGCTGAGTCGTCGCCTGCCCGTTCGTTAGCGGCAGCTCGGCGGAAGGCAAAGCAGGTGGCTGTATGAGCGGGTGTGTCATGTGACCGTTTCCCACCATGCTCTGAGGGGCGGGGTGAACTACCTGGCCGGCCGTCGTCAGGGGCAACGGGGTGATTGGCGGCTGGCTGGTGGCGTAGGGTGACTGGTTCTGTAGGTTTAGGACCAGGCTACCTGGCACTTGGGAGGAGAGGGGAGGAAGCTGGAAGTGGGCGGTCATGAGTGGATGGTGCGGTGGGATGGGCGTCTGGATGGCTGGGGTCACGCCGATGATGGGAGACTGGACGGACACTCCTTGGCTATAGGTGGGCGGCTGAGGCATCCCATACGAATGGGCCAGTAGGCTGGGCTGACTGGCCGCCACCCCTGGAGGCACCCATGGGGGCCCTGAGGAGCACGAAAAACAAAGTCAAGGACAACCAACATCACATTTGACATTCAGCCGTACACTTCATCTGGGGGAAACTGTGATACTCAATTATTGTTATATGGCATCTATTCTTGGGTAAGGAGGTGTTTGCTAAATAACAAAAGAAGGAACTTTTGGATGCCATTTGGAGGAGCTTCATTTAAAGTCTATGTGAATTGCTGTTGATATTACCTCTAGTAATGAGACAATTTTCAAGTGAAACAGGATATTCAATGAGAAACAAACAAAACTAAATGTAAGCTAGGACTTGCAATAGACATTTGGCTGTCAGTTAGAATAACCTGCATGGCCTAAAGAATAACACATACTGATTAATCACTCACAAAAGGAAGAAAAAAAAAATACACTACCATTTAAAAGTTTTGGGTGACTTTTTATTGTTTAAGTAAATTAATTGTTTTTTTTTTTTTTTTAGCAAGGACACATTAAATTGATCAAAAGTGTCAGTAAAGATATTTAATATATCTATTTCAAATAAATGTTCTTTTGAACGTTTTTGAGCAGTTTTAACAACAATATTAAGCAACACAACTGCATTGATAATAACAAAACATTTTCTTGAGCAGCAAATCAGCATATTAAAATATTTCTGAAAGATCATGTGACACTGAAGACTGGAGTAATGATGCTGAAAATTTAGCTTTGCATCACAGGAATACATTACATTTTAAAAGACATTGCAATACAAAAGAGTTATTTTAAATTGTAATAATATTTCACAATATTACTGTTTTTTTCTGTATTTTTTATCAAATAAATGCAGCCTTGGCGAGCATAAAAAAATTCCAACCCCTAACTTTTGAGCAGTAATGTATTAATAAAGCAAATGTGGTAAATTTTGATATATTGTTGGCTTTAACCCATAAGTCACCACCAACTATGTTTTAAAATAAACAGTAGGTAACGTCACAGCAGTGAACCATTTGCTATTTGCTATTGCTATTCAGAAGTACAGTAGAAGCTATTAGCAGACATCGACATTTAAACAGCATCTGATTGTACAAAAAATTGAGTCATAATATGTTTTTCTCCATTTTTCAAGAAGTTGAAGTACACTATCTAATAGATGGTCTCATAATGTGATATAAATTCTTCAATCTTCAGAGGCACATGTAGGTCTGATTCTTCTTAGATTTTCTCATTTTCCAGCAGTGACCCGGTGGTGCTGATGCTCGAGTCAACCCAGGGTTTGGTTCTGGATGTGGGATTTACTCATAACAACTCCATATTTCAAAATATTTCTTTCTTTATGCATTATTCATCTTTTGAGGGTCACATCAGAGTCATTCAGCAATGCAGTAATGCACCAAGGTTACAACACATGAGTGTACGCATAAGGCAAAAACTTGCTCTTACTGTTTATATTCATCTCTACACTATCACTATAATTTCAAAGACAGACTGAGTTATGATAGCAGATTCTACGGGTGCTTACACACCAGAGAAACCTCCTCTGACGGAGCATTTGATTTACAGTGGGTATAGAAAAGAATCACCCCCCTTTAAAATAATCGCATTTTGTTGCTTTGCAGCCTGAAATGAAGACAGACACAGTTTTTGTTTTATCCAGCTGTATTTACTTTCACCCAAGTGAAAGATATAACACCAACATGTCAGAAAAAAATAAATTAAAAAAATGAAAAAACAGAATCACTGAGTTGGAAAAGGATCACCCCCTTGTGTCAGTATTTTGCTGAACCACCTTTGGCTTTAATTACAGCCTTTAGTCTGTTGGGATTTGTCTCCGCTTTGCACATCTAGACTTTGCAATATTTGTCCACTCTTTCAGTTCTTTGCAGAACTGCTCAAGTTCAGTTCAGTTTGATGGTGAGTGTTTGTGGACTGCAGTCTTCAAGTCATTCCACAGATTTTCAGTGGGGTTTAAGTCTGGGCTCTGATTAGGCCATGCAAGGACATTCACCTTTTTCTCCTTCAACCACTGTGTGCTTTGGGTCATTGTCATGTTGGAAGGTAAACCTTCTTCCCATTGACAACTTTCTGGCAGAGGGCAGCAGATTTATGTCCGCCAGACATATCGTTTGGTGTTGAGGCCAAATAATACAATTTTAGTCTCATCTGCCTCAGAATCATCTCCACATGGATTTATTTAATTGCACTCATGCTACCTCTGAGCCTCATTAAACGTCTGAAAATGTACCTACAAGCCACTTTTGTGTTCTTCTGTGCCACCTCTGTAGTACAAATTAAATTATTAATACTAATTTCATATGATTGGTAACTTATTTATAAGTTGCACTGAGTAAATACAGCTGGATAAAACAAAAACCGTGTCTGTCTTTATTTCAGGCTGCAAAGCAACAAAATGTGATTATTTGAAGGGGGTTATTCTTTTCTATACCCACTGTATATAAAGGTGTAAAAGATGCATGTTGCATCTATGTTGCCCATTATAGTTTGGTACACACGTCAGAACTGCTTTCTCCTTGCAGAAAATCTCCATGCGTGCAACGGAGGAATTTTAAAGGATTTTATAAGGTCTTTATGAGTTATAAGCGGGTAAAAATACCACATGTATACATATAACAAGCAAATTCAGTCCAGCACACAGCATGGTTTTGGATGTCTGATAAGTTCAGAAAAAAATATATGTCACAAAAGTTGTTCAGGTTGTGGCCGTATCCTTATGCCCTATGTTTGGTATCTTTAGGTTGGGTGTTCAAAATTACATTGTGAACGCTAAGCGAACTTCACCCTTGTGGCATTCCAAAACTGATTTTCTTCTGCAAAACAGAAGATATTTTGAAGAACGCTGGGGCCCAAACAAACTTGGACCCCATTGGCTTTCATTGTATGGTCAAAAAACATTGACACATTCTTCAAAATATCTTTTGTGTTCCACAGAAAGCATGCATGGGTTTGGAACGGCATAATGATGAGTAAATAATGACACAATTTAGATTTTTAACTATCCTTTTAAGTCTCAGATTGAGTCTTTTTAAGCATAAGGTCACAGGAGGGAAACCAGATTGCTACTGTTTACCGTACAGTTTACTCACAATGCAACATGGCAGATTTATCTCATGAATATGTGCTCTTGTGGCCCCGTGCCCTTCCTCCTCTGCTGCAAAAATAGCTCCTCAACAATGATGGTCCATAACACAAAATACACCAGGCGTTGAAAAGATTAAAAAACATTAATCATGACACTGGCCTTCACCGCACTATAGTCTGAAGAGACGGAAATATACTAGCGGGAATATATTCACCTCAGCCTGAATGAGGTGCGTGCATAATTCAGAACAAACTAAAGGATAGCTGCACTTAATTTCAACCACCACGGACACGCTAACAAAAGAAAGCCCAATATTTCCTAGTCCATTAGACACAAAAGTGCTATTAACCAAAAACGTAATTCCCAGAGCATTTAAGCGTTTTCTGCAGATTTGTGCACTGCAATCAAGTCTTTTGACGAAAAATCTATCATTAGATTATTAAAGAAAGAAATAAATAAGAATGAAACTCAATTATAGCCCTTGCTTCAGCGCTGAAAAGCTAATGAAATTAGCAGTATGGATCCTAGTGCTGATTGCTTATATAATTACAATGTGCACGTTGTTTCATAAGAGTGCTTTGTCCTTTCCGAAAAGTCTAGATCTCTTTTTTTCTCAAGTTAAATCAACCACTAATTATTACAAGGGTCTTTTTTTTTGATGAATTTAAATTAAAGTGCAAATCAACATCATGCGAGAGCCAATTGTTTGTGAAAGTTTGGGAAAAAGTTTTTCCGAAATGACTTCCTCACTGCGCACTGCTAACCGTCATGATTAATTAATTCCCGCAGAGTCATTATGTTGCTTTTTTGTCTCTGAGATAATGGGAAGCAGATCTCGGCTCCAGATATGTCATATTACACCGAGCGCTGTCGAACGAGGGGAAGTTGAGTGACATCTCACTTTGTGTTTCGGGGAAGGTGCTGCAAAAGCGTCCCTGTAGAGCACAACACAATGCTAACGCTCCCTCCTTCTGTGAGACTTTGGTTCCTGCTTAAACGCCTCAGCGGGGGGCCCCTGTGGAGGCCCCGGGGGGCTTGAGAGAAGCCGATACAAAACACACGCAACTGTCCTCCTCAACAGCGATGTCCAATTTCCCACGTATAATGACTCAGGAGAGGCTAGTCAGGCCAGCAGTCTGTCTTTATTAACAGATCATTCAGGAAACGGCCGTGTAAAGTGCATTACTTTGGTCGACCCCTCATTATGCCTCGATTTTCTCTGTTTGATGCTACGGCATGATGAATTTCAAAGCAATATCTAAAAACTCAAAGACGCATGAGCCCATGTAAGCTCATTTGAGCAGGGAAACGCCATAACTAGGTGTACGTCAATATGGTAATTTCATGAATCTGAGACCAGTTCTAGTCCTGGAAGCTGATTGGTCAAGAGCGCATTCCATTTGAAGACACACCTCTTCCACAATCTGCAACCATAAACTAAGACATGATTATGATGTGGTTTAATGATTAGTCGCTTTGGATAATAAGTGTATAAAATCCACAATATAAATATAAATATAAATTAGTGCTGTCAAACGATTAATCGCATCCAAAATAAAGGTTTTTGTTTACAGAATATGTGTGTGTGTTAGTGATGCGCGGATGGCGGTTATATCCGCGGGCGCTGCGGATAATCCGCGGGTCGGGTAATAAAAAAAATGCATTCTGATTATCATGCACACACACACATTTTGAAAATATTTACATGTATTTGCATGTATATATTTATATGCATATAATTTATATTATATATAAGTATATTTAATATATAAACATAACATATTTTATGGAGTTGTCCACACTGAAGTTTATTCTGATCAGGAAGCACCTACTTAGAATTATTTCTTTATCTGAAATAATAATAATAATAATAATAATTATTATTATTATTGTTGATGTTTTTTTTACAGTTCTACAAAAGTTTCCACACAAAAAAATAATATTATTGAATGTAGTTTTATGCATGTAGTATTATTAATTGTATGTAGTATGTAGTATTGGATGTCTTCAATAATAATTGAAAAAACTTTTTTTAGTTTTCACAATATTTGTTTTTTTGTTTTTTAGAAAACAATCATTTTACATTTTAGGTATATTTCACAATATTGCTATTGCTCACAATATTGCTTAAAAAATGAAGTAATGATAATTTCTAAAAAAAAGAAAAATGTTCTCAGTCGTCTTTTTTAAATCAAGTATTATTATGAGGGAAAATATCTTATTTTTATTTTATTTTATAGTGAGATGTTGACCATTAACTGGTTGAGTAAAATCAAAACTATTTGTTTTAAACCCCTGTTTATGATTTAATTCATTCATATAGCTGCAGCTTGCATCCAAATTGACTTTCAAATGAGGAAAACAACACAAGCAACTCGTCCAAGGGAAGCATACTGTTTACAGTCTGTTGTCCTCATCTGTATGAAGGAACAGATGAAGACGGGGGTTGATGTACCTGTGGTGTCGCTCTCTCTGTGCTGCTTGGTGGGAGGCTCGTCGGTCTCCCACGGAGTGGACTGGTTGATGGGGGTCTGGCCCCATCTCACTCCAGGAGCCAACAGGAGACTCGGAGGCTGCGTCTCACCGGGAGAAAGACCCGCCGCCTGCGAAGAGACAATACATACGATTGAGATCAGACTATATGACACAAAACAGCTTGTACCAACAGCTTCTATCAGTGGGACTTTTCACCCAATCACACCAACCAAATGAATGGACTGAGTGAATCAAAAGGACACGTGAAGCCACCTTAAAACACAACACCACAAAAAGAAAACGCTAAATAAATTAGGAAAAGCAGAGCAATTTACTGCATCTTCCAAAACGGGTTCATAAACCCTGGATTTAATGGGTCATTTTATGTTGTTACAAATTCAATTTGACTTTATACCAATTCCAGATTCTGATTACGTTCTATTCACAACAAAAAAAGGAATATTCTACCCTAATATAAATTTGAATAACAGTAATTAAAATATGTAAATGACACTTGTGTGTGTTTATGTCAGGTTTCCGCTTTTACGATTTCCTCTGCGTTTTCTGAAATGGCTGAAATTATGAGGCTCTAATTACATATTGTGAGGGAGTCTGGCTCTTATAATCAGTATTTCTCAAGTTCTTAGAAGTACTCATGTCAGACTAGGATTGGTGATTAATTATCTAGCATAAGAGCAAGAAAACTAGAAGTGTCGTGGAGACAGTTACTAAATGCCTTCATTAAAATTCCTTCATATACAGTGTACCATAAAATGAGATTTAAACCCAGGCCAAAAAGATTAGAAAGATTAAATGGCTTCATCAAACAGTGTAATTGCGGAATGTTTTTATATTTGGATCAACCTCAGGAGGTCTAATTAAATGTTTTACAAGTTGTTTTATTTTGCATTTATTTTATATGAGATTTGTAATTTTTGCAACCCTGTTAAAAACATTTGGGACATGTCTGAATACAGTTTAAAAATGTCATTTGTCTTTTGTTATTTTCATAAAATATAAATGAATGAATGAATGAAATCGATGCACATTTACTTCATTTTCTAGCAATTCACAATTAATCTTAAACAGCCAATTCATAAAATAAAATAAAACAAAATAAAATTGATGCACAATTACACCAAATTAAGCTGTCATTTTCTAGCAATTCACAATTAACCTTACACAGCTAATTCACGAAATAAAACACAAATGAAATAAAATAAAATAAAATAAATAATAATAAAAACTCCAAATTACGCAGTCGTTTTCAAGCAATTCACAACAAAACAAAAAACAAAATACAAAACAAAACAAAACAAAATAAAATAAAAAACAAAAAACAAAAAACAAAACATTTTGTTTTGTTTTGTTTTATTTTAAAGGTGTTATTCACAAACGCATTAATGCTTTGATAACAATATTAATACTCAAATGCTTGGATAACAATATTAATACTCAAATCATGAAAAACAAGAAATTTGTGTTTTTAAAAAAGCACTGAGGCACTGAAGCGTACTGTATTCACAGAACGTGCCAGCTAAATAAGACTGAACGATTGCTGACGGTATGAAGGAGTGGGAGAACGAAGCTGCTCAAAAAAAAAGCCTTTAAAATAAACAAGAAAAAAAGGGAACGACATTCAGACTCAAGTTAAGATTAATAGCAGAGGAAGTTTAGAGACATTGCTTCACTTGCTTTTCTTTGCTCAACTTTTATTGAGTTGAGATTCGGTGTCAAACAGGCAGGCGGAGTGATCCGGGCAGATGTATGAAGCGAGTTCCAGAGAGACGAGTTAACCCTGCATCGCAACCTCACCTTGCTCCCAAAACCCCTGAGTTAATGGAAAAGACCTCGTTATCAAGCCTCTGCTCCGGCCTGCGAGTTTTCCTCTGTTCCATTATCCTCCCTGACCTGCGCTTTACTTCATCAATTTACCCATCATGCATCTCTGTCACCTAAATGTCATTTTAAAGTATGTTACACTGTAAATGGAAAAATTATAATGAAGGCATTTAGTAATGGTCTCCTCTGGTTCCCTTTCAGTCGGTCACTCTCGACGT
>NW_015654782.1:59201-74473 GCF_001515625.1 Sinocyclocheilus rhinocerous
GACATTGCTTCACTTGCTTTTCTTTGCTCAACTTTTATTGAGTTGAGATTCGGTGTCAAACAGGCAGGCGGAGTGATCCGGGCAGATGTATGAAGCGAGTTCCAGAGAGACGAGTTAACCCTGCATCGCAACCTCACCTTGCTCCCAAAACCCCTGAGTTAATGGAAAAGACCCCGTCATCAACCCTCTGTTCCGGCCACCGTGTTTTCCTCTCTTCCATTATCCTCCCTGACCTGCGCTTTACTTCATCAATTTACCCATCATGCATCTCTGTCACCTCGGCCCAAAGCCAATTTGTTGTGGGGTTACGCTGCAGGTTGACATCATCAACAAACGAAACATCTCATCATGACTGGTGTGTGCAGATGCAAAGGACCGACCTCCAGACGGTAAGTGCTGAAGCTTTCTGTCCGCAAACAGAGGGAGTGTGTGCTTTCGGCTTAAGTGCTGCTGTAAAAACTCATTACATTTCAAAACCACACTAATTCTTGAGTTCTGGGACAAAATAAGCCACAGAACTGGAAAGGGGGGGGGGGTTAAATGTCATTTTAAAGTATGTTACACTGTAAATGGAAAAATTATAATGAAGGCATTTAGTAATGGAGCGAGATCCCAATTTCGTCGGTCATCCGACGTGACGTCTCCGTTCCCTCCTTCAGGGAACGAGGGTTACCATACGTAACCGAGACGTTTTCTTGCTCCTATGCTAAATAAACAAACAAACAAATAAATAATTATGCACCGAATTTGCCACTGTTGAAATTAATAAAATAAAGCAATAAATAATTAAAACTACATTATTATAATTTAAAAATAAATAAATAAATAAAATAAAGTAA
This sequence comes from Sinocyclocheilus rhinocerous, assembly GCF_001515625.1. NCBI lineage: Eukaryota > Metazoa > Chordata > Actinopteri > Cypriniformes > Cyprinidae > Sinocyclocheilus > Sinocyclocheilus rhinocerous. The sequence goes on from NW_015654782.1 coordinate 60,041, forward strand.
AGTCTGTAAATATATAAGGCACATATTTGTGAACTTTCTTATCCGGAAAGCAAGATAACACCATATGGCATAGCTGTGGTATCTTTAAAGCACAAATTTGGCAGAAGCAGAGATGCTAACTCTAAGCAATAACCCAAACAAAGTCTACTTTCCTCCAAAACTCTCCAAAAAATCCCAGTGGAGAGATCCAGGAAGATAAAAAAGAACCTATTAGACTCTCTGTCCCTCCAGACTTTCGAAGCCCACCTACCTCAACTTTGTCCTAGTTCACAAAAACTGAAAAACTGAAGACATAAAGGCCGGAGACTAAACAATGCTGTTGTTATCTTGCATGTCTTTATGAGTCAGGATTGATTTATGCCTTAAGTTGACCGATAGTTACCTTGTTTCATGATCGCAACACGCTGCTCGACATGTTATAAAGCCTAATAATTTTTCACAGCCTCTCGCTTTTTCCATTTTTTACCCTGTTCATCTCCCAAGTGTTTTCTAATCCTCGTAAAAATGCATCATTTATGACGTGGTATTTTCCGCTGTAATAATCCTATGCATTTCCTACGACCAGCTGTCACGAAATGTTAAATCTTCCTCTTCTGGCTTAGCTTTTTATAAGCACGATTGTATCAAAACACAATATTGCATATCACATTTTCCCGCAGTCCTGGTGAGAAACACATAAAATGCACATTTTATGCACACAGACTTTTTACGGGCATGTGCTGACATCAGTGGGGGCGGGTGATGACAGACACTGTAAAACATGGTAGGACTTGAGCATAGCAAGCATTCACTATTTTCTCGCTGTTTTAATTCATCTCTGGTTATACCAGGCTGCGCGTCCCTGGCGGACCATTATCGCTGTGTGGCAGATGGCTTCCCTGACTCGACAGAAAACAGCCTGGGATAGTGTGTGTGTGTGTGTGTCCTGTGCAAAACCAAGTAGCCAAAAATAAATGAATAAATAAATAAATGTGCTCATGCTCTTCAGCACAAAGAAGTTTAGCGTTTGTAGTCGGCTGCGGCCTGGGATTTTTCTGTAGCGAGCATCTACTGTAGTTACAGAGAGGACTGTCTTTCTAGTCCATGGGGAGTGAAGGACACAGTGAGCACACGACACGCTCATGATGCAAGACAAACAATCCAGAACCAACTCACTAAACAGTTCAATGCATGCTATTTCACTGCAAAAACCTCTTATTCACTATTCACCAACCATCAAAGATTAGCAGAATGCTTGAAAATTAATAATAAACACAGCATGTAGATATGTAGGAATGAATGAATGTATTAATTAATGGATAGACAGATAAATAAAATAATTAATTAATTAATTAATTAATAATAATTTAAATTTAATGAATTAAAAATATAATTAGCTGTTTTTAGTGAATAAATAACTCTAAATAAACACAGTATGTAGGAATGAATGAATGAATGGATAGATAGACAGATAAATAAATAAATAAATAAATAAATTACTCTTAATTTAATAAATTAAAAAAAATAATTAGCAGTTTTTAGTGAATAAATAACTCTCCACCTAATATTAATTAATAAAACAAAAATAAATAAAATTACATTTTTTTTTTTTTTTTAAATAGAGTTTAGTGAGTTTAGTTCATAAAATAAAATAATAAATTATAAATATTTATTTTAAAGACAAATAGTTATATATAGTATCTTTCAGGCAGGACATATTAATGTTTCTAACACATTTATATGCATTTTTTTTTTTGTAAAATCAAAAAATATATATTTAACTTACGAAAAAGATACACAGGTTATTCTCTTAAATGTTTATCCTATATAAATAAACATTTTGTTCTCAATGTGTTGTAGAAATGCTGCACTGATGTTATTGAAAAATAACATTAAAGCATTTCCCTTGTTTATGATTCACAGTCTCTGCAGTTTCAATCACATTACTTCTTAATATAAAGAAAAACAGAAGTTAAAAAGCTTTGCAATGACAATTTATTTCAGACAACATAATACAATTTTTCAATTAATTTTTATTACTTCATACTATATCCTATTTATTTCTAAGGGATGTTCTGACAAAACAAAACAAAACAAAACAAAACATATTTGAACTCTCCAATTCATTGCTATAGGAAGTTCTGTAAAGCCTGTCTGAGTTGGCAACAGAAACCAAATGGAAAGGACTTAGTGACGGGTCAATTCATTCTTAGTGAAGTCATATGCAAGCAAAGATGCTCTCAGATAAAAATGAACACTAAACAAATCATTTTTCATCAGGCTAATGGTGTAACATCACTCAAGAGTTTCCTCCATTAAACATATTCACTGCTGCGCATTACAAAGACTACAACTTCTACAATGTAATCTCTTAAATGTTATTTTTAATACATGAGTAGGTCGCCCGACTCTATGGCACTTATAACAGGTCAATCACTCCTCGGCTATTTGAAAAATGTAATCACTATGATTTTCCTCATACAGGTGCACAAATGAGGTACGGGGGACGCATTTTACTCTGGAAGGAGCCAGATTGGTCAGAAACGATTCCAACAGGACCTTATCTGAGAGCGCCGCAGTCAAGCATGGAGCTGAGGTAAATATCACCATGGTTACCCGCTTCCCGTACGGCACGGCGGTGAACTAGCTCTCTTTATAGCAGGCCAGCATGCATACAGTAATCCCGCACCCTTCTGCACCGCCTCAACATACAGTACGCTTAGTTGAAAGATACATACATTCACAGCACAAAGTGTGCGTCATTTGTCAAACAAAACCAGAAAATACTAGAAAAGCAATGGTGTAGTTTACAGTATAATTGAGGAAATTTGCCATTGCAAGCTGATCATGTTTTCACATTACAACAAAGAGCTTCTATTTGAGCTCGAAGGAATAAAGGAACGAACTCACTAAACAGTTCAGTGTACACTATTTCATCTCAAACCCCAGTATCTTATTCACTAACAACCAGTGGAGGATCAGAATGCTTGGATAATAATAAATATAAAATGTATAAATAAATAAACAAACAGCACCTAATTTACCAAATATATATACCAAATATATATATATATATATATGTATATATATATATATATATATATATATATATATATATATATGAATATATATATTAGAAATATAGGTAAATATTGAAATATTCTTGAAATTATATATATCTTTCAGTCAGGTCATAGTAACAATTCTTCCATTTTTTTTCTTTGTAAAATTATACACACACACACACACATATATATAGTAAGAAAAATATACGTTATTCTTTTAAAATGTTTAATATATTTAAATAAATGTACCAATGCTCTTACAGTGAATGTTATAGAAACGTTGCACTAATGTTACTGCAATCACTTTCAAATTAGTTTTTTTTCTTTTAAACAGCTATGATAAGCATTTGCATCATTTATGCAATCAATTTATTACTTAATATGAATAAATATGGAACATGAAAACAGCTATGCTATTTATTACAGCCAACATAATAATTTTCGATCCATTTTTACTACTTTCTACTATGTCTACTATAAAATAAATAAAATAATAAAACAAAACAAAACTAGAAAAGCATGGGTGGTACATAGTTTCCAGCATAATTGACGAAATTCGCCATTGCAAGCCTATCATGTTTTCACATCACAACAAAGAGCTTCTTTTTGTGTTCAAAGGAATAATGAAAGCAATTCAAGATCCTCTTCACAAACCCCCTGATTTTGTACGTCCTGCAAAGCTCTCGTGTTACGGCAAGGCTCTTCACGCTTGCCAGCCGACATGAAGAATACGAGCTTTGATTTTGGCGAACACAGGCTCTTTTTTCAAACAAACAGAGAGGCCGTGGAGATCCTTCCACTCCACCGTCCTGTCCACCGCACCAAAGCACACCACACATCAACGGCATTACAGGCTCAAAAAACATGGCCATGAACCAAAGCTGGCAGCATTCAGGTCATGTACGTCTTAGGGCTGCCGGGTACCTGCCATGGAGATGAATGGGAATGCTAATGGATCGCTCTCTCCAGGTATATAACAACTCTTGGCCAGGATGCCATCTAAACATGTTATGCATACAGCGTGTAAATATCTGTTGATCTCCTGCAGTTCGTCTCTCTCCCATATATGACTCCTCATTCACAGCAGACCATGAAAGGAGTGATTATTCCTGGGAAACAGAGAGAGCTGGAGGGGAGGTGGGCCGGTCCACAGAGAGGTGGGAGAGACTCAGTCGGGACCGGCAGGACCGGGCATGCGGGAAACATCTGCTCCTGCTGGCGTAAACGTGCTGTTCAAGAACATGTTATATGACTGACATGTAGGAATGCTGCAAGAATGGGACCGAAGCTGTGGGGAGAGTGTGTGTGTGTGTGTGTGTGTACCAGAGCCGAGAACACTTGAGTGAATTAAAGTGTGATTTAGACAGAAAGAGGGTGCCAGGTCAGCAACAGGGCAGTAATGAAATGTTAATCACTCTCGTTCTTACCAGTATAAGTTAGTTGACATTAGGACATTAAAAAGCTGCTCTACACTCCATTACCAGCACTGCTGCATCAGCTCCCATCACAACCAAACACAAAAGCCTTCCTGCACATTTACAACATGCAAAAAATGTATCGGCTAATAATCAGTATTGGCCAATAAAAGCAATTATCTGCACTAGCTGATTGTTTAAAAACAGCTGATGATCAGAGACGATTATATCCTGTCAATCAAAAGGGGGTGGGAAAACGTGTCAGCCAGCAACTTGCATGAAGAAAATGTTTTTGTGTCGAATTTAGGACTGTTTAACCAATAATAATGCATTGACGCAGTGCCGTTAACATGGGACTTTCTGACCGTAGGAATCACCTGTAATTCAAGCCAGGGTTAACGGCAGGAGGACGCCAGACAATGGCCATTTGTCCAACGGGGGGCCTGAGGGCTTCTTTACGCCTCTATTGTTCTAACTGCCTTGGGTAACCTAAGGACTCTTGATCAAACGAAAGCCAAGATGAATAGCAACGTTGAGCACTTGAAGAACCCATTCAGTTTATAAATAAATATATATATATATATAAGAATCATGAAAAAATTTATCAGGTGGGAGAGACTCAGTCGGGACCGGCAGGACCGGGCATGCGGGAAACATCTGCTCCTGCTGGCGTAAACGTGCTGTTCAAGAACATGTTATATGACTGACATGTAGGAATGCTGCAAGAATGGGACCGAAGCTGTGGGGAGAGTGTGTGTGTGTGTGTGTGTGTACCAGAGCCGAGAACACTTGAGTGAATTAAAGTGTGATTTAGACAGAAAGAGGGTGCCAGGTCAGCAACAGGGCAGTAATGAAATGTTAATCACTCTCGTTCTTACCAGTATAAGTTAGTTGACATTAGGACATTAAAAAGCTGCTCTACACTCCATTACCAGCACTGCTGCATCAGCTCCCATCACAACCAAACACAAAAGCCTTCCTGCACATTTACAACATGCAAAAAATGTATCGGCTAATAATCAGTATTGGCCAATAAAAGCAATTATCTGCACTAGCTGATTGTTTAAAAACAGCTGATGATCAGAGACGATTATATCCTGTCAATCAAAAGGGGGTGGGAAAACGTGTCAGACAGCAACTTGCATGAAGAAAATGTTTTTGTGTCGAATTTAGGACTGTTTAACCAATAATAATGCATTGACGCAGTGCCGTTAACATGGGACTTTCTGACCGTAGGAATCACCTGTAATTCAAGCCAGGGTTGCCAGATCCACAGTTTTCCCTTCATCAAACATTTGTAATGTAATGCTCCTCCCATCCCTCCCAAGAAACAAAGTCTCAGCATTCAAATCCTGCACATTTTGTCACAAAATTCAAACAATAAATGCTGTTTTGGCATGACAGATTGCTGTAACCGCTGTAACCGAGTCTCTTCCACTTGAATACAAGTTATAGCGCAAAATAAATATGAATGAACATCAGAAGGTGTTGAAAGATAAAGTACAACTTACCGAAATATATTATGTCTCATATATTCTCTCAATAAGCGTTTCGACCGAAAGAAAGACATCAAATAAAAGAAGCTTGTGAATATGTCACTTGACATATTTCGTTGCATTTACCTCAGAAACGTTATTCAGTGTTCACAGTTTGTTAGTTAGCAATAAAAAAACACTAGAGGGAGCTTATTTACTGTTAATTATATATGAATATTTGAATGTAATTTTTTATGAAAACTACCTAATGTGCAACTGAGTTATATATAAATGTTTTTGAGTGTGATTATTATATCTAAAAATCCTTGAATATAATAGAATTCAACAGCATTGAATATAATAGTTTTGTTGTTAATTGTAACCTTTAATATTTTGTACCAAATGAGAGGTTTTTCTGTATCGTTTACAGCATTAGTTGGGAGAGGTTTTTTTTTCCTTAAAAAAAACCTAAACTATTGGTATAGGTATCAGCAAATAGCATGCAGAATAATCGGCTATCGGTATCGGCTGAGAAATTTAGTATCGGTTCTTCCCCAATTTTTTCATTTACTGTAGAAAATGTGAGTGTATAAACTCACTACCACAACGCTTGGATGTGTTCTGTGTGGTAACCAGGGTGGTGCTACGCAGTTGCTAAGGTGTTTGAGTTGCTATGTGGTCATTATTCTATAGGATGACTGCTAAGTGGTTGCTAAGGTGTTTAAGTTGGTTACTAGCACATTGCTATGTGGTTGCTATAATGTTTTTAATGTTTGCTAGGATGTTTTTATATATGCAACTTTTAAAAACAAATTGATAAAAACGATTTGGTCCCTTTTCAGTGCAAGTAGCGTCTTTGTGATGTTCTCACAGTCCAAGTCATTTCAGTGTACATAAAAAATTCAATCAAAATCAAAAATTCAATAACACCACCTGTTCACTGATTCTGCCTGCCACAAACAATACTCTCCACTAATTCCTGACTGCAGGGATCATGCAGAAATGGGGAATATGCTGCTGGCAAACCCGAACCGGAGGCGAAATGTTTTTTTTTTCGATTTAATTTCATCTTCCTTTTCTAACATGTTGCGGCCAACGAGAATATGGCGGCACAGTCGGGGGGCAGCAGAGAGAGAGAAAGAAAGAAAGGAGAAAGCTCTATCTATCATCAGGCGTCACATGCTATTTTCACTTGGCCTGAGACTGGCGGCTCTGATTCACAGAACATAACTACCATTTTGACACAAAAGCTACAGAAAAGCATCTCGATGACTCCCTTTGTCATTGTTTTCCCTTTTCTTCACCCACACCACTGTACACACGGTAAACAATGGACAAGCCAAAATGTGCGTGCAATTTGCTCTGGACAAGACCTTTTAAAGTGCTGAATCACGTGAGCCGGTACCATTAATGTTGAGTGGAGTGCAAACATCTAGGAAAAGGGAAAAAGTGGAAAATGTGTGTGACGCTGGAATTCAGATCTGTCGGAACTGTTCTGACATATTTAGCTGAGCTGCTATATATTTTCATATGTCGGATTTCAAGCGTGAAATGTAAGTGCTCAGTGGTTTCAACGCGGGTTGCCAACGGTTTACTTGTCATCAGACTTAAAAGAATTCCCAGTAGCAGTCTTTGAGAACTGACGGAATACTGCTGGGTAAGAAGAAGAAAAAAAATCACTGGAAGTCACTGTAGATGTTCCTGTATGAAAAGACGGATCACGTGAGCTTCACTGTCTTCACTTTCTTATAGGGATGTAACGATTAAACACGAGCCGGTTGAAAATCGATTCAAATATGTGACGATTCAAATCGGTTGAGATGCTAAACAAATAGCGATTCAATTAGGGGTAGATCGAATCGTGAGTTGAGCGAATTGTTACATCCCTACTCTCTTATATTGAACAGTAAAAATCACATTCATGCACGTCATACAGACATTGATTTTTTCCGTTAATGTATAAACCTTTCAAGACTGATCTGCAGGTAAGCTCTGAGGCTAAGTGAAGACACGGTATATGCTTCTGCATATAATTCTGCATGTAATGATATAATTATTCACCAAGGCTGCATTTATTTGATCAAAAACAGAATTAAAGCAGTAATATTGTTAAATAGTATTACAAATTAAAATAAGTGTTGTTTTCTATTTAAAATATCATTATTTAAAATTTACATAAAAATATCAATTATAATTTGTGATGCAAAGCTGAATTTTCAGCATCATTACTCCAGTCTTCAGAGTCACATGATCCTTCAGAAATCATTCTGATATGCTGATTTGCTGCTCAACAAACATTTTTGATTATTATCAGTGTTGAAAGCAGTTGTGCGGCTAAATATTTATTTTTCACGAATCTTGGTAAATTAATTTTTTTTTTTAAATAAACAACTTTTGCTACAATATAAAGGTTAACTGATGAATTTAAAGCACCCTTGCTGAATAAACGTATTAGTACTAGCATGAAGTATTAATTTCTTTCCCCAAAAAATCTTAATGACCTCAAACTTATGATGCAAAAATAAATAAATAAAACAAAAACATTTAAAATAATACAAAAAAAAATTCTTTTGCAGTTGTGCGGCTAAATATTTCTTTTTCACGAATCTTGGTAAATTAAATTTTTTTTTTAAATAAACAACTTTTGCTACAATATAAAGGTTAACTGATGAATTTAAAGCACCCTTGCTGAATAAACGTATTAGTACTAGCATGAAGTATTAATTTCTTTCCCCAAAAAATCTTAATGACCTCAAACTTATGATGCAAAAATAAATAAATAAAACAAAAACATTTAAAATAATACAAAAAAAAATTCTTTTTTTTTTACACTGAAATCACTAACTATATGTCAATAGTTTTATATTATACTGTGCCACTGTTTTCGATTCAACCATGTCATTCACAATGCTTCACAGGGCTGTAGTTCAGTCCTTTAAAAAAATACTGTAAGTACACAATAACCACTTTTTAACCTTGCAACGAGAGAAAGATGAGAAAATGAGTGGAAAAATACTTCTAGAACCGAAGTCGGTGAAATAAAAAGTTGGTCACTATTGCGCTCTATTAGCAGTCACTGCATCAGATCACTGCTCATCTGCATTAAGATGCATTATGCTCAAGTCAGCAGGGTCTCTGTAGCCTGAAATCACCTACTCACATTGAAAATAAATTACATCCAGTTGCTTTGGCGCTGTCGGTGTAAATATGGGCATCTTAAACAAAATGGAAGCTCATAAATGACTGATCTGAAGTGCACTACATGTGCAGCAGCTCCGTTAATGTTCATGTCTTGCAACACAACAAAACGCATTAAGTTCAACTGCAGCAAAACTAGCACTTCTTATGTGAAGTACACAAGAGTGTATCTGTTAGAATAGCAAACTAACGCTCGCGGTTTATTCCAACCGTCTCTGGCATTAGCAAGCTGCTAAGCTCAATACTCTAATAAGCGCAATTCATTTACATTTATCCATATTGCATGTATTGCAAATTTATGCAGATATTTTTAATCAAATTGAAGCACAATCTTGGATGCTAATTCTACACTGTTCTCACTGAGATGCATTCTGGGACTGCCTCATACAATGCTGCCTTATATTTTGGTCAAAACGAGGACTTTTACATGGCAGCATCATTTTGCTGTCAACTGTTTAAAAATGTCTTAGACACCTACAAATATTTCAGGGACAGCGAGACATTGTGAGCCATCAGAGCTTGAGTCACACATGATCGTAATGGACTCCTGACTCACAGAGCTGATTCATTTTGAGCCATTTAATCTCTACAATCGCACTGACCTTTTGTGACAGAAATTAAGCATTACAAATCTTGCTGATAGGACACATAACTATGGCTGTCCTTCACATGCAGTCGAGTCACAAGAACAAACAAGAGCAAGTGAAATGCCTGGGTCCTATAAATGCCACTGAAGGCCACTCGTTTGGTCAGAAAATATCTGCCACTTGTCAACAAAAAGACCACAGGGACTGGCAGAAGATGAACTTTATACTCTGAGACATTATAACAGCACTGAGGCTGGAAAACTGGTGCACAAAGAGGACAATAGATGCACAATTGTGATTTATTTATTTATTTTTTGTAGATAGATATGAATTGCTGACGTTGCTGTTATACACACATGCATATATAAGCTATAGTCTATAGATTGTGTGGGACACCGGGGCTAGTTGTCACAAGGGTTATATCTCAGAAACTATAAGATATTGGGTCAAAAGTCCACATGATCAGTGCTAACATTTTTTAAATGTGGTTTTATGCACATTTTAAGACTTAATTTAGATTAGGATAACATTTGTGAATTGTATCATTCAAATCATATTTATTTATTAAACTATAAATGATTATTATTATTGAGGTATCAATCAAGTATACAGAATTTTCACATTTTCTGTATTTTAAAATGAAAACAATAAAACACATGCGATGCAACACAGCAAGATTTAATTGCACAATGACGATAGATTCAGTTTACTGTGTAAATATTCAAAATTGGTTTTATTATTAAAGTTGTCACATTTTTATAAGGCCAGGTGGTCACATGTTTTCAATGTTGTAATTGTATTCATTTATTTTAAATTAATTTATTTACATGAATATATACTTTTTTAGAACGCATTAGCCAAAACAATCTTTGTTTGTTTGTTTTATTTATTTATCGCTATTTTATGAATCATTTTGTGCTTCATAATCATTTTACTTTTTCAAATTTGGCTGAAAAGCATAAAATATTTTATTCAATGTGAAGTTCCATTGTGACAAACTTATCCAATATACGGGTGAGACAACATGCCCCGCAATGGTGTGTTTAATGATGCGCTTTATTTTTATTCATTAATTAATTCATTAAATCTCAGCAATAATGGTGAAAATGTTCAAAAGAAACATAAAAAGGCATAAAAATAAACTAGCCCTAATCTCCTCTGTGTGTTACAATTTGCTATGTGTCTTTTTTTTTTTTAAAGGAATTCTATTATATTTTCTTATTTTTACATTTGGGGCAAAAAAAAAAAAAGCTGAAGAAAAGAAAACACACTCAATGGCACAATAAAATAGTACACTTCCATCTATTTTTGGATCGTGGTAGTTGGTCTGCACCGCCTTAGGCTGTGAATTTATTTAAAGAAAGAAAAGCTGACCGTGGCAAACAGGTGCATCTAAATGATGTTGACCGGCACCAAGAATAACACTCCACACCTCCTCAGAGTGATGATGTCATTTTCCTCAGGAACCTTTGTTTTTCCATCCAATTACCAGTGGGCCGAAATAGCCTGATTCTGTCCCGGCTGCAGCTTTGTCAATGCAGGCACATCGGCAGGAAATCGGGTCATTAAATGAAGGAGAAACCCCAGCAGACTGTCAAACATCAGCCGGCTCCTCCGGCCCGAACCACTCGACTGTCAATCTCAGAGAAAAATCACACAACTGCATAAAGAAACAGCAGCGTGAGATGTGGGGTCATTCACGCTCACACCGCGCACCTGATGCTTTATTCAGCCTCAAGACGCGCGGGTAAATACAGTTCTGTCCAAATTTTGTTTTTCTGAGAGGAGCGCTGAGAGTATCACACTGCGCTTCTACTGACCCTCACAAAGAGTGTTGTGATATATGAGATGCTAATATCAAAGCCAGTCAGCAGTGCCCTAGCAACCACCCAAAACACCTTAGCAACCACACAGCAACATGCTAATAATCATTGTGAACACCACAGCAAAGCACACAGCAATGCCTTGGCAGCCATTCACAACACACTAGCATCATGGCACTCATTTTGCATGGGAACCCCTCACATTTTCACAAAAAAAAACAAAAAAACAAATAAACAAATATCTAAGTATATTTGTCGATTTTTACTTTTATCTTCTTGGAGAAATTTTTGATAAAAAAAAAAAATAAAAAAAATAGATATCAGTTCCTGATATGGCTGCTACACAAATATATATATATATATATATATATATATAAACTATTGGCTAAAGATTATAAAATGGGACAAAAGAGGATTTTGAGTCAAAAGTCCAGCAGTGTTTTTTTTTATGTTCAGTTTAATACTTAATATTTAATACTTAGTCTTAAAGTACAATAATTGTTATGATTTTAATTATGCAAATTTATTCTATAATTATACTATCGTTTAATTGTGTAGTTTAAATGAACTCAATTTTTACATTAACTTCAATTCATGCCATAATTTTAGTATTATTAATTTCTGTGCATTTTAAAAGTACACAATTTCTCAGCGTTGTAATATTATTCATTAATTAATTTAATTAATTCATAAAAATGTATTTATAATTTATCAACTACAATAATCAACTACAAAAACGTAAATATCTAAGTTAGTTTATTTGTTGATTATGACTTATCTTTTTAGGGAGTTAAAAATGTTAGATTTGTTTAATAGATATTAATTTCTGATATTGCTATGCTACACAAGTGCAATTATAAACTATAGTTTATAGATTATATGGGACAAAATTAAAAGTCGAAATGATTTTCTCAAGCAGTGTTTTTTTCCTCAGTCTTACAGTCTCATTTTTTTAAGTTGATTTACATAAATTAATTTGTAATTTTTCAACTACAAGCCAAAAAGACTTTTTCCATTAAATAAATAAATAAAAAACGACAACAACAACAACAACAACAAAGGTAAATATCTAAGCATATTTGTCAATTTTCACTTTTATCTTTTTGGGGACCCTGTCTAACAAAAACCTAAGAACTATTGGTCCTCATGACAAAAACAGCTTCATAAATCCTTTTATTTATTTTTTTACTTAATAGTTGTACTCTATTCCAGCTATGCTCGTCCAACCTTGGTCTCAATTCCCAAAGAATATGTGACACACATTATGCTTATTAATTTTTTTTCACACTCACACTGAAATTTGCAGCAGATGCCTCCTTGGCACGTTGTTATCTTCCAAGAAATAAAGTGTTTTCTGCCAGCCTCATCAACTTAGCCTCTAGCATATAGGAAGATTAGAAAAATCCACTTACAAAAATGAGATTGAAATTCACTGTGGTATAATATTCACACTGACTTTTTTATCTCTATGAGGAATGTCATGTTCTCTTGCTTTTGTTCAGCATATCTCATGCTCTCATATTTTGAAAGCACTGTGAGGGAATGATCTGGTTCCTAGAGCTATGATGTGTTGGTCCTCAGATCCCCCCTGCACTCCCCTGCATTAGTGTTTGTGTTCCTCACATTAGCTGTATTCTGCAGTTTACATCCATTCTGCTGATTTAAGCAAAGACATCATGTGACTCACATGCAGATGGACTGGGACTAAAAAACAGTCTCTATTACAGTAATAATAAAAGCCTCTAGCATACAGGAAGATTAGAAAAATCCACTTACAAAAATGAGATTGAAATTCACTGTGGTATAATATTCACACTGACTTTTTTTCCTTGTTGTTTCTAATTTTCTTGACAACTAAACGGCCGAATTTCCAGCAACGCATTAAAAGAGGCGATGAGCTAAAACACATCAGACGGACGCGCTGCACAAAGATCAAACTCTTCTCTCACAGTCTTGCCAGGTGTTCAGTTCCCATCTGCTGTTTAAGCTTTATTTTGTCCTCTCCACGCGCGCACACACACACGCACTAATGAGACCGTTTCAGTCCCATGAGATGTTGTGCAGAAGTAATAAAATGATGGCAGAAAGATCAATTACAAATATATCCCTCTAACTAGCATCCACTTATCTATCAGCGAAATGAAGATGCCCATTTCACATCACAGGTGTTAACAGGATGTAAACCAAAAGCTGCAATGCAACTGCAACATCAGGCTAACGTTGTGCTTTAACCTATTTAAGCCCACTGGCAACTATAGTTGCCGCAGTTTATAGTTGTCATTTTCCTTTCGTAAGTATTTTAAGAAAAAAAAAAAAAGGAATTCACTTCCTTCCTGTCACATGAGGCTGTCAAGTTCCTACCCCTACTTCCAGGAAGCATGGCGAAGGCAAACCCTCCCAAAGAAATGTAATTTTCATGTTACTAATAAGTATTTTTTGTTGACATTAGAGATGTTCATTTTAACCGTTTAACCGGTTAACCGACCATAAGAATTTTGACCGATTAATACAATCAGTTAAATGGTTTAAAAAGTCATTTATTATTTATTTTTTCAGTAATTTATCAAAATTTGTAAAAAGGTTTGCTGCATGGTTAAAATACGCTACGCTTATAAAAAAAAAAGTTTTTTAGGGGGGAAAAAACACAAGTCGCGTATAAGTCGCATTTTTTATTTCATTCAGAAATGTCTAATGCCGACGCGAAATGTTTACAAACATTATAATAAACACTGTAAACATAGCTAGGCTATTTTAGTTCCCCTCACTCCACAACAAATCCTTTCAATTAACAGTTTAGAAAAGAACAAGAATTAAAAAAAATATAAGAAGCTATAGCAATATAAACGACAAGCCAAAACGAATTCATTTAGGCTAAAACAAAACTGAAACCA
>NW_015654782.1:74536-84293 GCF_001515625.1 Sinocyclocheilus rhinocerous
TTTATTTGTGTACATTCACAATAAAAACAAATCTTTGTACTTTTGTAAAATAAGCCTAAAGAAAAATAGGATGTCGCATTCTGCCGTCTGTTTCCTTTCACGCAGCACAAAAATGAACCGAAACTCTGCATACTAGGCTACTTGTTGCACAGTTTTTTTCATTTATTATTTAAGTAAAAATATGTTTCTCATATAGGCCAGTTTTCAAGTGACAGCAGCAGTTTACAAACTTCCGTCAGTCACACAAAAGAATGGAAAGATAAAGAGCTAACGCATGGGCATTATTATTTTTTGATGCCCTTTTATGACATTATGTCTTGTAAGTAGGGCTGAACGATTAATTGCATTTGCGATAATATCGCGATATGAAATAACGCGATAAGGGGCAAAATATTGAGGCCACTTTATCCAGTTGGGGTGTTTCATTCTAATTGGTCAAGGACCCGAATTCTTTTTATGACTAGTAGCTTATGATTCCATTATAATGTTGAAATTCAGACAAGTAAATATATTTGACCTAATCAATATGTGCCTATTCATAAACTATGTGATATTTTACATATTTACATCACAAAGTATAGCATGCAAATATGTTTATGTAAATTTATAAAACTACTTGTACATTCACTGCTTACGTAAGGGAAAGTTCACCCAAAAATGTAAATTGTGTCATCATTTAGTCAAACTCAAGTTGCAAACAAAGTTTCTTTCTTCTGTTGAGCACAAAAGAAGATGTTTTGCAGAATGTTGGTAACCAAACAGCTAAATGCGTAATTTTCTTTCAGGTATACCTTTTTTATTATATAGATGTAATGTTTTCTTCATTCTATTTATTTATTTTCATTTAACTTTTTGATACACAATACCCTGTTGGGGCAACTTAATGGCTGCACTTTGTTCTGCACTATGTTCCACCACTTTAAGACAAATGGATTTGTTGTGTTTTTCCCACTTTATATTAAGTGGCCTTCACTACTATGTACTTTCATTTAAATTAATCATTTGGTACAATGCACTTATTGTGTACATACATGTTTTAAATTGTACTTAAATTTGAAAAATACCTGCATGTAATTACATCTGTAATTAATTTCTGTAATTACATTTATAATTACACTGTTGACCCATCCCTTACACCTTAACCCACCCTTAAACCTACCCATACCAACAAACCTGTCCCTAACCTCACCCGTATCTAGGGTTGGGTACCGAACTCGGTACTTTAAAGGGTACCGACCGAATTGCGTCGGTACTACCGAGTACCGATTCAAGTTAAATCCATCGGTGCCAAATTTCGGTACCTGAGAACGCATCTGGGCGCATACGCTACAGAGAGAGAAAGAGAGACCCTGTGACGTGAGGTCAATCCTGCAACTCGTTCAAACAACACACAGGCCAAGCCGAAATGTTCTGAAGTGTGGTTACATTTCTAGGGCCATATGGTTTCTGCGGAAACGCGGACGGGATCGTGGAGTCCATTCATAAAACCGTAATTTACTCTATAGCGCAGAATGCCACGGAATTCGTCAATTTTGGACGAATAAATAAAAAGTAGCCACTGCCACTTAATTTGAATTGCGAAATGAACTAGTGTCTGTGAATATTAAAATGCAAAAAGACGGTTTAAATATGAATCCTGCATGTTCCGCTTGCCTCTGTATGTATGAATGGTGGAAACGCGGTTTTGTTTACTACACAAATACTGAAGCACGCGTGACGATTTCATTTGAGAAAACTAGCATTATTATGCTGTATACATACAGAAACTTCATGGCAACCTGTCAAAATAAAAGTACGGTTTAACATGTAACAGAAATTTTGTAGGGCCCTATTGTTCAAAATGTTGAAATTGAGACTTTTTGACTTTTTTTTTTTTCACTGAAATAAATGTTTTTGTAATTACACAGAGAGTAAAGTACCGAAAAAAGGTACCGTTGGGTACCGGCACCGAAATTCAGGTACCGATACCGGTACCGTACCGGTTAAAATGTGAACTGGCAAAAATGGGTTAACACTGAATGTTCAACCAAACTGCAGCTCCACAAAGAAAATAAAATTACAAATATTTCCATTAACAATGGCCATAAATTATAAATGACTAATGAAAACTAAATAACATCCGAATGATGATTCATCTATACAAAACAAAACCCAAACCTCAAAGTGTAGCTATAAACTACTTGATTTATCTGGATTCAGTTCGTTTTACTCAACAGAAAGTGCTGTCTGCATTCACACCACAGTCTGACAATCCAGACTTCACTTCACTAACAAAACCTGTAACGTCTTCATGCATCACATTGGCATATTGATGAATGGGACTGATGCAGTGGCGCACCGGACACCCCCGCAGCCCCCGTGGTGTGTGGGGGACCCGTTGCAGGACATTCTAAAAGGCATTTACAAACAGTGTTGGGCAAGTTACTTCCAAAATGTAATACATTATAAAATTACAAAGAACATGTTTTTGTTTTGAAAAACACAAGACAAGCGCGTTTGATCTGCACGTGTGCTGGACTGTGAGTCTGTACTGTATGTGTGTGCGTTTTTATGAGAAAGAGCAGGAGAAAGAAAGTGCTTAATAAAATGTAAGTGAGGAAAACAAGGAAAAAGGCGGTAGTTTTTGTCATATTGCTTGTTATATTTATTTGCTTGGTTATTGTCTTTTCGGGTTTTGGTTCTTTTGTTGTTGTAGGTAGCCCGTAGAATAAATAATTATTTCTCCTTATTGTAATTGGGCCCCCCTGGACGTGCAAGCATAGGCAAGTGCCTAGATGCCTATGCACAAATCCGGCCCTGGTGGAGTAGAAAAGCGTATTGAAAAAATCTTAACGTGGTTTAAGATTATAGAAAATTCTAACAGCCTAACAGATGTCTGTGTACTATTATTGTTGAAGGATCCTCCTGCTATTGCTTACATAACAATCAAATCAGAGCAGCAGCACTTTTGCCTCCACGTTCATAGACTAAATATTTATTTCTGCAAATATTTCAGTCTAACTAAAAAGCTATATCAAATACGCACATTATATATGTTATTCAATAATAACGTTAAATGCTATTGCTGTTGGGGCCCCATCTCGTTCTTTGCAGGGGGGCCTCACTGATGTGCGGTACACCACTGGACTGATGTCCTTTTAATGTGCATTGGCATCTATGCTGAAGCTAATTGTTTGCATTATTAAAGTTGACCTCTTTACTGACAGTAATTAAGTCTACATACACTTTATCTGATTTAAGTGAGCGAGTAATTAAAGGCTTTTGTAATACCTGAAAACAGCTTAGTGAGTAAAGATTGAGATCAGTGTAGAGATAGCGGCTAGAAATGAGCTGTATATGAGCAGAGATGCTGTAATGACATGTTACTAGTAAAATTACATAAATAGTAATTCTGAAAAATCTATACACTGCAAAAAGTCCATTAGAAGCAGTCCATACAACTTGTTATATTCCAAGACTTCATATGGCACACTATAACTTAAGCCTTGCAGTAGGGTTGGGCCGATAGACGATGCCATCGTCGATCGCCGATGGCTGGTAGACATGACGATGTAGAGCCGACATCGTGATTCCCCCCATTCCCCCCACATTCCGCCGCATCCCAATACCGTGTTCGGAAAGAAAATGACGTGTACTACAGAACCCCTAAAGGGAATAAATACGAGATGGGAGGAAAATACATATTTTAATAATTTCAGTTTAATTGAAACTGCTTTTGAATGCACGATCGCTTTTTAGTTTCACTTTCGAGATTCACGATCACAAGTAGTCTGTTTATACTATGGAGCGGCAGTACTTACAACACATTTTTACAAGATTAGATGTTTGTCAGTGGTGCTGAGGATCTGCAAATCATTCGCCATCGTCCTCAGTCATCTGTCCTTTCTCTGTTTATGTGGTAAGTGAAATTTTATGTACTGTAATGTAAAAGGCAGAAACAAAAATAATATCTAAATATGAATAAATGTCAAAAAGAACTAGAATGAAATGAAATTTTCAACAAATAATGTAACTAATCTTTAATAATAGTAGTCGTAGTATTAGCAGTAGCAGCCATATTAATAAACAAATTAAATGTGTTCAGAGTCAGTGTCAAACAGCTGTGATATTCAAATTAATAATAATAATAAAAAACTAGGCCGAATTTATTTGACCGAAAAATGCAGTAAAAACAGTAATACTGCAGATTAATATTTTGATTAATAGTACAATGCAATTACAATTAAAAATTCCACATATTAGTTTAGTCATGAAACTCTAGATGGCGCAGGCTGATGGGTTGTTAACGTAACTGATGATATTCAAAGAGTTAAAAGACTTAGCACAAGCTGATTGGTTCATGCTGCATATGATCATTGTTATTTCTATACAAACATGCATTTAGTGAGACAATATTTTCTAAGAAAAAACAAACAGGAATATTGTGAAATATGGCTACATTTAAAGAATAAAGGAAAAATTTAAAGAAATAAAAAATGTAATTTCTATATAAACACGCATACAGTGAGACCATTTACCAAAAAAACTATATTGTGAAATATTATTATATAATAAATAACTAAAATAAATAAATATAAAGCATTTAGTGAGATCATATGGCTACTTTTTCATCCACCAAAGTATGAATTAATCTCCCAATAGAGAGAAACCAGTTACCATGATAAATAACCTGCAGGGAAAAGTAATAAGAAGAAGAGTAAAAATGGTAATATGAAGTAACGGCAATGTAAGACTGTACTACAAAAATCTAAATGGGTACAAACGGCCGCAATGTTTTCTGTGATGGCCTTTTACTCGACGGCCCATAATTGGTTTGTAGCTGCATTCTAGTGTGATTGCTCACTAATGGAGATACATGCGGCCTCGTGACGGGATACGGAGGACAGAACCCTCAGAGAATAGCCTGTGAATCTATTCCTCCACCCGGACATTTGCAAGAGTCATTAAGTGCGTTTAAATGAGGTTGTTAAAACTGATGAAATTAGGCAGTATATTTGAGAGTGGACGCAGAGACCATTTTTCAGTGTTACTCACTCGGGGCGATCATCCATCTTCTGCCACGGATGGCAAAATGTCCCGCGACCGCAGCGCTTAGGGGCAAATGTCAAAGAAATAAAATGCACGTAAGCAGCCCCATTATGTTGCAATAACAAAAATGATGGAGATATTTGTTTCAATTACATTGCTGCTGCCGCAAACGGGAACATGATGCTCGCTGAAAGGACATTGATTTGGTTACAGACACATCTTGGCAGTCAATTGTGAATTAGTTTCCTTTATCAACGGAGAATTTGATAAACATAGGAAGCGCAGTCATTCATTTCACAGTTTGGGAGGAAATGAAACGTTTCTATGGAGACGGCGTGCGCTGTCGTCCTGCATCAGTGACCCCGGCGTAGCCCGAGGATGTGATAACCCTCGAGGGCCGGTCGATCGATGTGAGCTGGCACACTCAGCAGAGACCTGAAGTGCCCGTGGGAAACTCAGAGCGGCCCGACCGTGGGGACAGAAACGTCACTCCTTCACACACACACAGCATTTTCTCCTTCCACCACGCTCTTCATACATCTCATTCACCAGCGGCGTATGCAGCTCACATCAGAGTTCTATTCATATTTTTACCCTACATATTACAAATTTAAATGAATCTGAGTAAAAAAAACAACTGCCTAAATGTTTTCCCTCCCATCACAGTGTATAAATATTAATATTTTTCTCTAACAAGAAATAAATCAAAATGCCGGCGCCTAAAGCAGGAAAATATTACCTTGTAATGATGCTTCACCCTACCTCTTGAAGGGCACGGCGAGTAAGAGACTCTTTAGAAGACAAAAGAGAACAAAAAAGGAAACAGAACTAGCTCTACCGAGCTCCACAGAGTCATTTTCAAGCCTCCAAGACAGTGACCACACATTTCATATCGGCCCCTTTATAATGGTAGCAATAACGGCCGAGGTTTCTGACTCATAAATGATGGTAAGTAGTTTTTAATAAGACAAAAGGAATGTAATTAAATGTTCCATTGTCACATGAATGCCTTGTTCAAACAAAAGGGTCGAACACAAATACTTAATAAAAATACACTTAGTCTCTTTTAATAATTAGCTGCCATTTGTTCAGAACTAATTACATTTTTCTCTCAGCCCTGTATTTGTCATAATAACACTGCACTGAAACTTGGAGGCTGTTGATTCAGAAGACTAAAGATGAGACAACGAATAAGAAGATATAAAATAATACCTTAGGCTCAGATTTGGGAACATAAAAGAGCTTTATTTTAATATGTAAATAGAGTGTTTGTTATGCTTTTTCTTAAATCAGTATATTTATTGTCCTTTTCTATAAACGTATACAGTATAAAGGTAATTTAATACCAAAATAAACCATCTTTTCCAATTCTTAAGTCACCAGGCTTACAATTTTTGCCTGACAGACTATTATACTAGCAGAGAAATGCCCTATGCTTGAACTGAAGAAAGAATTATTTCATTTCAGTAAGCAACCACCTAACAACATCTTAGCAACTTGCTTGATTTTTTTTACTTTACTGTTAATTAACACTTTTACAGAAATTATGCATTAAATTAAAAGTAAAGGTGTATATAATGTTACAAAAAACGCTTTTGCTTGTTTTTTTTAGACTTTCTATTCAACAAAGAATCTTGAAAAATTATATCATGCTTAATATTTCACAAAAATATTAAGCAGCACAGCAGTTTTCAACATTGATAAAAATCAGAAATGTTCTTGAGCAGCAAATCAGCATATTAGAATGATTTCTGAAGGATCATGTGACGCTGAAGACTGGAGTAATGATGCTGAATATTCAGCTTTACATTACATTCAAAATGTAATTACAATAAATTACATTTTAAAATCTATTAAAATAGAAAACATTACAATATTACTGGACATCTGATAAAAAATAAATGCAGCCGTGCTGAGCATTCTTTTAATACCATTAAAAAAAATCTTATCCTGTGTAATGTATTCACATCATAGAGTTAAAATGCTAATTTAAAGTGCATCAGTTAAAGAAACACAGTTGTGTATATTGCTGATAGTGATTAGCTACATTAGTAAAAGCAAATAAAACTCCAGAATTACTAAAAGCACAAACCAGAAAGCTTTAATCCTGATACGTGCGCCAAGAGGCCACTATCCGAGAGAGACGTTCTCCCATTCAACCGGATATTTGCATCTCTATTAGCCATTACTTGCAAACTTTGCTTTTGTGATCTTACAGTGAAAGAGTAAACGTCAAGGACATTCTCCCACAAAGCTTTCTTATGGTAATGCCAGTAACCTAATGACACAGTGCATTGTGGGGCTTCTCAGAAGCTTAAAATATGAGCGCATGAACACAAACAGCATCGATTTAATCCCTGATGAATCATAAAAATCTATGTTGTAATACCTTCCCTGCAGCACAGAGAGGGGAAAAAAAATTACAGTGATAATATATCCCACAGAGTGGAAAGAAATGATCGGGCACTGCCCTCGTTCAAAAATATTTATTGCACTCTCTTGCGCTTTACTCGCTCAGCAAGGGCATGATGAAATACTTCTAATTTCATTATGACCTTCAAACGTCTCTGCTCCATTTGTAGATAACGTTGATAAGAAAGACAGGGGGCACCGGGAAGCATTTGCTCGTGATGCGAGGCACACACCAGAGAAAAGTGGCACGCAAATAGCTCCCCTAGAGAGTCTACGGGCTGGTTGCTTTTCTACAGGCACAAAACCTAGATATGACTCATAAACTTGGCTGATGTTTATGACTGCGACTAACACTAGCGGTAATGGACTGGATGAATGGAAGGGGTTGCTTGTGTGTGAGAGATCGGGCAAATACAGTATGTCAATTTGATTGTGCAATAGCGTCAGGGAATCGCAAACATAATCCACGAGTATCACATGCAGCCTGCGGCAATCTGACAGCGCACTGTTCTTTTCAAGCATTTGCATTCGGTATAATTGACAAATTCGTGATTGTGATGAAGAACGACTGCGAGTCGCTCCTCTACTCAATGAGAACCACAATGGACCGCCATGATTGAGTCGCCCCCAAACTTCCCCAAAGCTTATCTTTTATTAATGTGTCTCTTATTAAGATGACAGCTCACGATCAGGCTTCTCCTGAGAATTGGCATGGGTTGAGGAGCATATATGCAAAGAAGAGATAAAGACACGAGCTACGGTACCAGTGGCGGCAAGAGCCGAGAAGCACAGATGTCACTTATTAATGAAAACATACAACCTTCTCTAACTACTACTAACCAATGAAAGTACTAAACAAACATAACTGTATTTGCAAGTGCAAGAGACAAGGTTATGAACTCTAAACTATTACAACAAACTAAATGCATGATGTACATGCAGAAAAAAATATTTTAAAAGGCTCCAAAAGGGGGTTTCAGCAGTGATGCCATAGAACTATGTTGGGTTCCTCAAAGAACCTTTCAGTGAACAGTTCTTAAAAGAACCATTTTCATTTAGTGTAAAGAACATTTTAATGATCTTTCTAAAGAACCTTCTTTCCACTATAAATTTATTTATTTCCTTTTATGCAACAGAAGGTTCCACACTCTTAAAAATAAAGGATTCAAGAGGGGGGTTGTGTCAAACAGCAATGCTGTTTGAAATCCATATTTGGTTCCCCTAAGAACCTTTCAGTAAACAGTACTTTAAAAAACTCTTGTTTCTTAGTGTCAAGAACATTGTAATGATCTTAAGAAAAAAACTTCTTTGTGCAACAGAAAGTTCCACAATCTTAAAAGAACCATTATTTTCTTAGTGTGAAGAACATTTGAATAATTCGAAGAATGCTTTTCCACTATAAAGAACCTTTTGTGCAAGGAAAAGGCTCCAGGGATATTAAACATTCTTCATGGAAGCATCAATGTCATTAAAGAACCTTTATTTTTCAGAGTGCATGGATGCTACCGGTTCTTCATGGAACCATAGATTCTAATAAAGAACCTTTGAAGGTATGCACAACTTTTGTGGAATGGAAAGGTTTCATAGATGTTCTTCATGGAACCATCAATGCAAATTAAAAACCTTCATTTTAGAAGTGTATGATAGTTTGCTGGTCTCCCAGCCTGTCCAAACTTGTCTGATAGTTGAATTTGGAGCACTTTTCAGGTCCACACTTTCCAGGCAAACACTAGGACAAACTTAAACCATCTTCCGGTTAAGACAAAAGTACACTACATTGATTGAAGGCTTAATGTCTAATAAACAGCCAGATGCTTTTAACCAATGCAAACAGCACTCATAATGATTTCAGATTCCCAGCGAAGCACAACGTCGGGATAGGACCCGAAATAAAGGCATTTACGGCCTGTTGGCCAATGAACATCGATCTTTGTCACCTTTGCTTGCTCACTGGGGGCTTCAAGACATTAAGGGACAATTTTCTGTAAAGCAGCTCTGAAACAGCATGGATTGTGAAAAGCACTAAATAAAAATAAAATAAATTGTAAAAAATTATATAAAAATAATAAATAATTTTTAAAATTATTATTAATAATAATATGTGACCCTGGACCACAAAGCCAGTCATAAGGGTCAATTTTTTGAAATTGAGATTTATACATCATCTGAAAGCTGAATAAATATGCTTTCCAGCGATGTATGGTTTGTTAGGATAGGACAATATTTGGCCGAGATACAACTATTTGAAAATCTGGAATCTGACGGTCCCAAAAAATTAGAATACTGAGAAAATCGCCTTTAAAGTTGTCAAAATGAA
>NW_015654782.1:88441-101604 GCF_001515625.1 Sinocyclocheilus rhinocerous
GAAAAATCGTTAATTTTGACCCATACAATGTTTTTTTGGCTATTGCTAAAAATATACCCAAGCGACTTAAGACTGGTTTTGTGGTCCAGGGTCACATATTATTTAAATATTTATATAAATATAATATAAAGTATATATAAAGTTTCTGAGAGAGAGAGAAAGAGAGAGAGAGAGTTAAAGATGCAGCAAATGACTACTTCCACAGCAATCCATAAACTACAGGCTGCGTGTGCAGCATATTTTTCCATCATATTTACTCCAAACAAAATATTATATTAAACAACGCCAGTCTCTTTGTATACTTTGGAAGGACAATACGGATGAAAGTCTTGCCTTGAACCTTTCAAAATTAAAGGCTATGAAATCACAGTCAATTGGTTATCGATTTCTCCTGCTGCACAGTGGCCCCAAACAAACTTTAACAATGCACTGCTGCTGCCATTAGACGCAGCCAATTGGAAATGCAGACAAATAATTGTGTGGTGTCTTTCAATGCTCGGCGAGGAGCGGCATTACTCACCATCGGCCCGTGTGAAGGCGCTTCAATCACTGCACCTCTGTTTCAAAATGAAATGGAGATCACGCACGACAATCAAGCAAGCCGCAGACTACAATTTTATATATTTCATGAAATACTTAATGGATATGTTCATTTTCAAATGGCTTTGCTTAACTAAAGCCCTTAGAGGGTAAATAATGGATATGTTTTGTGCTGAACATTCATGTAAATGTCAATAAAATAGGCAGGCAGGGCAGATAAAAAACGTTAAAGGTAAATAATAAAATGCAACAAACCATATAATGCATATGTATATGTCACTTAATATTAATTTTAAATATTAAAAATTAATACACTGACCTTTTTTTTGTATTTTATATAATAATATTATGAGATTCTTTTAAATATTTTTGAATATACAAACAAGAAATGATGGTGGAAATGATGCTTTTCAACGAAATTAAAACGCCAGTAGGTGTCAGTAGTGAGCGTTTAATGATTGAGTCATTGAGTCGTTCATTCAAACGATTCGTTCAAACGGGAGATTCATCAGATGTTTATGCATGGGCTAATGAAACTTTGACTCAACCGATTCGTTCAAAACACGCAATCAATCAGCAATGAATCGGCTGGTTGCTGTGAGATGCGCTGCACGTGTTCTGCCTAAAATGTAAGTGACCTAATATTATTGCATTTGCTTACTGAACTGTTTATAGAACAATTAAACAGTCGTAATGGTGAAAACGTTGTGTGATGTAGCCTAGTGTTTCTTAGTGTTACGCGTTGATATCTCCTGGAGAGTCTGCATGAGCCTCGCCTCAGCAGCGCAACCGCAACCTTATACTGTCAATAGATGCATTATATAGCCTACAGTATATCCACTATTCGCCACTTACTCTAAATTGGATAATAAAATCAGAATAATACTTGCGTTTTGGTGATTGCCTAGTTATTTTTGGTAACTGATGTTTTAATCATGTTACTTGTCTGGCGTTAAAGGCAGGGTATGTGATTTTTCAAAAACACTTTAGAAAACGGATTCGGGCCGAATCGCAAAACAAACTTGTAGCCAATCAGCAATAAGGGGCGTGTCTACTCGTGATGTGGAGGAGAGCGCGTTCAGTGCATGGGACGGACATTAGCCGAGCGACAGAAAGATAGAGATGGCGGATAAAAAACAAAAGAGGAAAACGTCTGTGATACGATAAGAACGATAAGGCAAGAAGTAGGACCCGTGTAAATATCGGATCAGCTTTCCAGCGCTGGAGAGAACTCAAGGAGCGAAGGCCTGCGATCGGACGCCGAGGTTGCTTTGTTTCTTCTCAATAGGTGAGTAACACCGTGTCTACAACAGCTAAAGTTCTGCCTTTAATAAAGCGTTAATGTCGAGCTCTGGAGTCTATGTGCCGGGGCTCAGCCCTGGACGGCCCCAGCCCAATTTAAACCCTGATCTTAATGATATTTTACTCCAAAGGTTTGAAGGTGCTCATGGTTGAATCTGTTATCTGCTTTCCTTTAAGAAGTTAACCTTAAAGAAGATAGTCCACTGAATGTCAACTTTTACTGTCTGGAACTTTTTAAAATGGCAGTTATTTATTTTGACAAGGTGGAGTGACCTGAGAGAGCTTTTGCTGCCAATGAACCAAAATGGCATGACGCCACAGCCCAGCAGGACTGGATTCGGACACAGGGCATTTTGAACCAGGTCAGAGCTCCTGCTGCTCTTTTTGAAATGGCATAAATTTAATTCAATAAATGCCAATTTGAAATGCCTCAACTTCCATCTGCGGATCCGTCGGACGATTGTGATTGAATGCAAAACCTGCCAAATGCAGGCTTCAGATTCCAGCGGGCTCATACTGGGATCAGATTTTAAGCTGACTTGAGTTTCTATTACATTAAGGACAAGAAAATGAAAGGTCACCGAAAATGGTGGACTTGTATGGGGTGTATTTCTGGACATGTATGATGGCTGTTAAATTGAGAAGAACTTGGATGGTCGAGGTGGAAGTCTACGAGAGAAATTCTTCAGCACAGAAACAGAACGAGACCTCGAATGACTTTTGCTTCTTTTGCTCTAATTTCCGCTCATAAGGGATGCTTTCCTGACACTTGAAAATGACCCCAAGGACATCCTGTTGCAATTCAATCTAACATGCAAAATGGAGAAAGAGTTCTGGGTGAAATTAATGGCCCCATGGACCGTCATTTTTATAGTTATTGGCAAGAGAACCTCCGGCTATCTGTGAGGTTGCAGTAATGGTGTTGCTTACAAAGAATCTGTCAGTGAAAAAGAACTCACTGCATTTCTCCCAGATGTCCAATATAGTGCAGCTCAAAGACAGCTCACCCTGTACGCTGCTCAAGAGGTCCTGTGCTTCAAAATGACCTTTTTAAATGGTGGCAAACGAGCCACTGACCTTTTCAGGTAGAGGCAGCGGAACATGATCAAGTGTAACTTCAAATTCACAGATGAACACTGAATAGTAATTGTTCATTCAGAAGAACATTCTCACACTCCTGCATACACACTCTCACTATGAGACAAATAATATACTGCTTGCAATATAAGGAAGATATTCTATATCTCTCTATCCATCTATCTGTCTACTTATTCATCTCTATCTCTGTCTATCTATTCATCCATCCATCTGTCTAACAATCCACCTATCTATCAGTCTATTCATCCATCCATCCATTCATCCATACATACATCTGTCTACCTATCCATCTGTCTGTCTATCCATCCACCCATCTACCTATCCATCTGTCTATCTGTCCATCTGTCTACTTATCTATCCACCTATCCATTCATCCATCTATCCATCTACTTATCTTTCCATCCATCTATCCATCCAACTAAATATTCACCCATCTGTCATCTGTCATCCATCCATTTACCCATCCATCCACCCATATATTTATCTAACTATTCTGTCTACTGTCTACCTATCCATCCATCTATTTACCCATCTACTTATCCGCCTACCTATCCATCCATCTACCTATTCACCCATCTATCTGTCTAACCAACCCATCTACCTCTCCATCCACCGTCTATCTGCCCATCTATTTACCTATCTATCTATCTATCTATCTATCCTACTTCCTTACATGCATCCTGTTTGCTATGTTACTTGGCAAAATCACGGGGACCTTCAAATTCAACTGAAATTTAGGACTTGAAATGCAATTTAAAAATTCCATTCTCAGCTCAATTCTAAATGGAATCCACCCTGGCTTCCATCAATATCCACGATACCGATTAACACAAAAGCACTGTGAAAGCACACAGCAGTAGTTTGTTGACTTTACCTTAAACACCTGGATGTGTGACAGCCCATCGCCAAAAATAAACGTTCCTGCGGATGCATTAGCCAGCGGTCCCAATAGTTCTGCAGATCCAGTAGATAGGGATCTGACGGCTGGCGTCAGAGTCCGACACTATCAGGCATTACATCTCAGCCACTCAGAAACAATGGATGAACAAACCAATTTCACACAGGCATGCATACGGTCAGGCCAGCCGCAGCGCCTGCAAACGCCCTCGACAAGAAAGCGCTCGTACCATGCAGGACAAAGATATTTGGAAACGGAGACAGAGCGAGTGATGGAACGAGGGGTGGAGAACAGGAAAAAGGCTGACATACATGCTGCTTATACGCCACATTTCTTATTTCTACAACTGTTAGAACTGTCAGTTCCACAACACAGCCAGAGGAAAAAAGAACAAGATCTACACTCGTCTTCCAGACACTCTGCCAGAAACACACTATTAGGGCAATACTTTTGCAACTCACTCAGCACCGTGGCTCGTCTTTTGGTGCCGAAAAATGCTAATCAGGTTGCTACAGTCTCTCTAGGAGGCAAGGTGCAAGAGGTTCATAAACAACCTTAACAGTCTCTTTCTGCAGCCAGAGGAGTGTCTCTACGACACCACAGATGGGCTCTGTCTTTCATATTGGACTGAAAAATCAATCTCGCGGATTTCACAGTGAGACTGTCAGAGATTTTGACGACCGTTCCACACATCTGATGCCCATAACGCCTCGAGGCCCTCTCTCACTGGAACATTCTTCAACAGAGTCTCGCTGTCAGGTCCACACTGAGCTATTTATAAAGAACAGAGGTTTCCAGATTTGGATCCAAGATGACCGTTTAAGGCCTGCAGCAGGGCAGGTCCGTCCCACACGCTCTCCTAAGGTTCTGACCTTCTGTTCATTGTAATCGTCCAAATCGGCGAGACCCTACCGACTGTTTAAAAAAAAAAAAAAAAGAGACAAAACAAAGCTGACGGGGATGGGGAAGTTTTGCAAGAAAATACAACATTTTACATTGACATATCGGCTGGGATGACTCATTTTGTTTTGAAGGATGCAAAATCCAACAGACACCAGGGATGTGCAAAATGACATGCTTTTAAAATCAACTAGGCAAGTCTGCTTAAACTACTAGTCCATTAAACACTTTTCAGAAAGCACTGGAGGGTTTTAAAGGAAAATGTGTCATTTACTCACCCTCAAGTTGTTCCAAAACTTTATGAGGTTGTGTTCAAAAGAAGAAATAAAACTCCTAGGTTTGGAACAAGTGGAAAGTGATGCTTCATTTAAAAATAAATAAATAAAGAATAAAGGGAAAATGGAAGAACTCCATTCAAAAAAAAATTTTTTATGCAAAACATGAGATTACCAATTTGTGGTGCAATGAATGCATTTAGCCTGTGAATTTACTGCACACCCACTACTCAGCATGAGCTCATTTGCAGAAATAAAGAATACAGATACAGGTAACACATTTAGAATGGTGTATTTTGTTTCCTGTTGTCTTGTCATATGAGTTGAAGCTCTGTCTGTGTGTAACTTGAAAGGATATAAATAACTGGAGACACAGCTAGAAAGCACTGAAATAATCAATCATAAATATCAAATTCTACACTCTGATGAAAATAATAAGCATTACACTATTGCACTAATGACCATCCTAATGTAATAGTGAAAATTAATTTATCTACATCTGCTGCCAATTCACATGTGTAATGAGATAAATATAATTTTAAAGGGGAAATCGGATGCCCATTTTCCACAAGTTGGTATGATTTTTTAGGGTCTTCATGAAATGTCTGCAACATACTTTAGTTAAAATTCCTCAGTGGTTGTGTAAAACAACACCCTTTTTACCTTGTCAAAAACAGCTCTGTTCACAGTGACCCGTTTCAGTGAATGTCTCTTTAAATGCTAATGAGCTCTGCTCACCCCGCCCATCTCTTTTGTGGAAGAGGAAAGGCGATTTGCAAATAATCATGAAAATATAAAGTGTGAGACTGACTTCTTCTGGAGGTGCAGCTGGATCACAAACAGTGGGTACTGATCCATGCTTGAGTTTGAACTTTTTAGCAAAACCTGCCTTGAATTGTCCCTTGTTCAGTAAGCAGTCTGGAGTAAAAGGATTTGCGCAGACATAAAGGAATGTAGCTGTATTCGGTGGCGCGTTACCATCAAAACAAAACTAATCCACTGCGTCTTCAATGGCTCTGATGTCGGGAAAAAATGAAGACTCATGTTCTCTTTTACATCCAACTACAAAACACCTGCACTGCTTACGAGTCATTGTTGTTGCTACAGCTGCTCGAGCGCGGAGAAAATGGCGGACAGCGTACAACTGGCTGAGGGCGGAGATATGCTAATACAGGACAGTTCGTCAACGGTTGTGGGTGGGGCCTGAGCAATATGATGTCATATTGCTCAGAAAATCAAAACGGCTTGATTATTGAGACTGTTTAGGTTTTTGGGGGATTTAAAAAAAAAAAGTAGTGAATGGATTTTTATCATTGTAGGGTGGAAAAATAAAAATAAAATAAAACAAAATAAAATAAAAAATCTGTATAAAATCGGTATTGTTTGTGATGGACATTTTATATATTTAATTTATTCTTTTCATAATATTGCCTAATATAGAAAAACAAATCTATACTGTATGTATATGTATAGAAATGAATATATAAAATAAAATATAAAATAAAATAAAATAAAAATTCTGTATAAAATCAGTACTGATTGTGATGGATATTTTATATATATTTAATTTATTCTATTCATAATATTGCCTAATATAGAAAAACAAATCTATACTGTATGCATATGTATATAAATGAATATATATGTATATAATTATGTTGTAGCGTCTGGACCAATCAGACACACAATATAGTTTTGTTAGTATGTATATATGTATAAGTATTATATTTTATCCATCTATATATATATATATATATATATATATATATATATATATACGTATATTACGCAATATATATATATATAACCCCCCAAGCCGGTCCGCAGAATATTTTCCAAATGTAACCGGTCCATGGTGTAAAAAAGGTTGGAGACCCCTGGTGTAGAACATGACGACTATCTGTGGAAAACTTTATATGCATTTGGTTTTAGTTCTGATTTTATTGGGTATATAAAAGTTTTATACAATGACATTGAGAGTGTATTGAGAGTTAAGGGTGGCTTATGTGCTCCTTTTAAAGTGTGTCGTGGGGAAAGACAGGGCTGTTCTCTGTCTGGGATACTTTAAACGTTGGAAATTGAACCACTTTTAAATAAATTGAGGAGTTTTAGAAGGGGTATTTGTGCAAGCCTGTAAAAGCACTTTATGTCTCAGCATATGCTGATGATGTTGTCATAATACTTAATAAGAAAAAATAATGTGGATATGTTATTAAAAACATTAAGGGATTTTGAAATTATCTCTTCAGCAAGAATTAACTGGGGTAAAAGCAAAGCAGTGTTAGTAGGAAAGTGGGAAAGAGGGGTACCAACACTCCCAAATGGGTTAACCTGGAAAAAAGATGGTTTAAAATATTTAGGAGTGTTTTTACGAGATAAAATTATTGTTCAAAAAAATTGGGAGGGATTAATTGAAAAACTAAAAGGTTGTTTAATGAAATGGAAATGGATTGTAACGAATTTATCATATAGAGGACGCACCCTCATTATTAATAATTTGGTGGCCTCTTCTTTATGGCACCGACTGGCTTGTATTGAACCACCTGCATATTTACTTGCGAAAATCCAATCAATTTTAATAGATATTACGCAACGCTAGGAAAATATTTTTGAATGTTTAAATGGTGTATTCAACGGCGACCAACAGAAAATACACTGCCTGCTGTGTACAATGTCTTTGATGTGGCAACAGATCAAACAAATGAATTTAGGATTGGACCAAAAAGGCACCGGAGCTGTTTGGAACTGCCTTTGAACAAAGACACAGCGGAAAGACATCTCATGGATCCAAACCCACAAGGCACAGCCAGATCCTGTAATTCATGTTTAAGACAGGAGACGGCATGGGGAAAGTAATTGGTTTGGAATTTCCGTACAGAACATTTACAGCATTGTGTCTCCCGAGGACTATTGAGGAATGCTATGTGATGAGTCTTCCAAACATTCCCACCAAAACCCTCCACAGACGTGCGCTTATACAGCGCACTAAAACAGTAATGTTTAGTGCAGACAGTACTTGTCTGAAAAATATCCTGCGTAAAACTCTAAAACTGGCCACAATGTTCGATTTATGCGCTTTATCTTCATTGTGCATGTTGAATAAAGTATGTTAAGTACAATTGACAAAGCCATTTTTTTTTCCTTTAATCATATTTTGACCTCAAAACATCAAATTCTCATTTTCTCAGGAACAATGGCCTCTTTCCTCCATTCAACTCCGACAAAGCAAAAAAAAGTTTTGAAGAGCTTCAAGTTGGTTTTCTGTAAAGATACGAATGCAGACGTGTATTTAAATGTCTTCAAAAAAGGAAAACCTCATCAATAAAAGATCCAAGACACTCAAGATGTAACACTATCAGACTTATGCACACACACGGTTATGAGTTTACTTTAGCATTAGCTTCAAGAGTACAATTGCAGCAAGCCAATCTGAAGCTTCTGTAAGAAGAGAACATGAAATAGGATTCATTTAGGGAAGGATTTCCTTTTAAATGAAGAAGACACGGACATGACGGTTGGATCATGTATAATTAGCAAAGCAGAAAATGTAAAAGAAAAACCACAAAGTGGTCTTTTGAACGAAAACTGAATCCTTGTATAACGGGCACTTTTCGTGTTTATTGCCATCCTATGATAAATCGCTTGTTGTATTCCTCAATGTTAATTTCGTTGACAAATTTGTCAACAATTTTTCACTGACGAAAACGAGACGACAACTAAATGAAAACTCATTTTGAATGACAAAAACTATGACGAAAATCTATTGACATTTTTGCCAATGAATAAAAACGAGATGAAAATGTTGGGAAATGGGAAGAGATCCAGTCAGAACGAATCTCCTGCGTGGTTAGGAGGTCAGATGCGAACATTTGATCTGTAACATGGCCTATTGATCTATCCGACGGGACATAAGCTAGTATACACTTGCTGCACGTCTCATAAACTGTTCAAAAACGTCAATATCTGGGAGTAAGAGAAGAGCAGACATGTGGATAAATTTGAAAAGCATGACGATGCAAAAGAGAACTCAATTCGGTCCGGTTTTCTGAGCGCACACACCCGAAGCACGCACACAGAAAAGCGCCTCTCACAGACACAGCGCACGAGTACTGAATTCAGTTCTCGTTTTTACAAGTATTCACGTAAACACAATCGGTTATGTCTTATGTGAACATAAACAGTTGGGAGAATATCGGATGTGTATCAGTATAAAGCACCCGTGCATTCGGTTTTAAAGGGACAGCAGCCTAATTTAGTTGCTGTTTTATGTGTCATTAATGTTAATCAATAAAACCTTAATATCAAACCTATATAATGAGTTTGGAAATTTTAGAGAAATGCTTAATAAATGCATTACACTGTAGAATTAAGCCAACTAAATCTACTGTAGATTTAGTCAACTAACATATTATGACATTTAGTCAAACTAAAACCAGACTGAAACAAAAACAATTCAGATGACTAAAATATGACTAAAAATAATTGCCATTTTTTCAAAAGACTATGACTAAGACTAAATCAAAATTTGCTGTCAAAATTAACACTGATTCCTCAACTGCAAGTCGCTTTGGATAAAAGCGTCTGCCAAATGAACAAAGGTAAATGTATTCTCTACAATACTAACTTGTGTCAAATGACATTTTATGAGACTAAACTGGCTGTATTTTGTCTGCACAAAAAAAAAACATTGCTTGTTTGGAAATCCCATTAAAATGTGACTTTATCCAGCAAAAAAGGGATTTGTGAATCCAAATGAAACAAATCAGATTTTTGGAAGGTTAATATAGCTGTTAAAGCCATTAAAGTGTCGATCTTATTATTAACAATCGCAGACGAGAGGGTCGGCTTTATTCTGGTGCCACGTTATTAAAATTTAAAAACATGGAGGAAAAAGATGAGAAGATCAACACAGAGGGCCCATATTTTGACCATATTTTGCTCCTTTATAATCAACATATGAATAGTAAATTGAGTATTCAAGGCCAGAACACTAAAAACCATTAATATTTCATCTTCATGACTTCTGAAGAGGAGCCGGGTTTTTCGCCTCTTTCCGTTCAAGATTTAAATGGCATATAGCGATAGATGACAGCACTGGGGACTAATGATTCAAATTACACTGCCATGTCGTCACTTTTTCTCCTCACTCCCCTGAGAGAAATAAACGAGCGGGAAATATCAAGAGGAAATTAACGAAATCTGTAACCTGTGATGTATAATCCCAGAAGAAGCAAAGACACCATGAATCTCCGCTCTCTCATTTGCTTCTTGTTGAATGCGTTTACTGGAACGCAAATGAAGTTGGCAGAAACCGCCGAGACCGTGTGTTTTTTGACCTTCAACACGTCTCGGTAATGAAGGGTAGCTGCTGTGTTATTAACTGGCTGATTGGTGAGCTAGAATTCATCCATGAATTGGCCAAGAGTGAGGCTCTTGGCCAATTCATGGATGAATTCTAGCTCACCAATCATTCCATGGAGGAGGCACCTCCCAAATGAAACTGGGTTTCAAGCTTAAAGAAAAGAAATGATCAAAAAATACCTTTAAAATGATCCATACAACTATATTTCAAGTCTTTAGAAGTTTTCTTTGAGAAACAGATTAAAATTTACAGCGGTATTCACTGGAAATCTTCACCTCAAGTGCTTTTAATCACTGTGACTGCATCATTGAGTCATACTGATGTAACGATAAACCCCGAGCCGGTTGAAAATCAATTCAAATATGTGACGATTCAAATCGGTTGAGATATTAAAACGAATCGTGATACAACTGAGGGTGGGAGTTTATATGAATGTATCTCTGAGGGGAACTGACTGCTTTTAGAAAACTTTAGATGGTATTTTCATCTTGCCTCTGTATAATGGATATTATAGTAGTGTTAATAAGCACAGCACTGATTTGTTTACAGCGGCAACCAAGGAAACGCTGTATCGCTGCTGTTCCATAAGCGCCACCTGCTGTCAGAGAGTGAATCTGCATCTCGTGCAGCCCGTCTGCTGTTTTTGTTTTTCGTGCAGATATGTTTTATGTAGTATAGTTTCACAAAGATAGTCAGAGCATTCTATTTTTGCTTCAAATTGAGAAATTATACAGTCTAATTTAAATCAAAAACTGCTTATGCTGCGTGTATGCAGACTTAGTTTTACATGAAGAGATTTCTTTTATTTTTATTATTTATTTGTTTGATTTGGGGTTTGTTTTAAAATTTCAATTTAGTTTTGTTAAAAGACATATTTCAATTTTACAAAGCAGCATTTTGTCCAAGCAATAATAAAAGGACATCTTTTCATTTGTAATTTGTCTTAAATCTAATTTTGTAAAAAACAAATCAAATAATAATAATAATAAAAATAAAAATCGTGAGAAAATCGTTTAGTGAAATCAGTACCGTGAATCATATCGCATCGTGAGTTGAGTGAATCGTTACATCCCTATTGAGTCAGTAAACTAAATCAGTTCAATTCATCAATGAATCATTCAGAGATCTTATGTGAAAAGATCCAACTCTAAAGAATGATTCATTCACAAATTGGACATCGCTACTTCTCTTTTAAATGCAATTTTCAATGGATAACTCTTTTATTTTTGGTCCATTCCTCATACAATAACATTTTATGTCCTCAAAGCACTGCAAGTCATTTCTTATACAAGTCACTTGAAAGCTTCATTCCCCATTCATTGTGATTGCATGGAAACAGCAACCATCACAGAGCAACACAGAAAGAATGAATTACAACAGACTTTTCATTTTTGGTTGAACTTTAAGCTCCAATTTTCATTGGAGTGATTCCTTAATGAAACCTCATGCTGGGAATTAGCATTAAACATTTCTCGAATGAAATCATCTAAATGACAACACTTCTGTGCAATTTTACAGTAAAGGTTGCAAGTCAACCAAAGTTCATGTCTCACCGCTGAGCCGCCCTTGGCTCAGAGACGCTTTGTTTCCATCATTCATTCATTTTCTGCTTCACACTTGCAGCTGGTCTGCTTTCTCTCTCTCTCTGAATATGCACACTGTAGTACACAACACCCTTGAAATGTGTAAGGGAGAGCTAAAGCCTTGAAGTTTGGCACTCACATTGATATGAATTGCCCCTCACATCATTCTGCGTAAATTTTCCCTCACTTATGTTGTGAAAATGCATGTTTATTCAGATACGAGATCTAGCCTTCAAACGAATCCACTGATAAATAGGCGCAAAACTATTAGAAAACATTGAAATGGCAAAAGTGAATTTGTTTTTAAATCCATAGAAACATGTTGGAAGTAGTTGCGGCTGATTGGATTTGGCACAGGCGAATGTGAAAGTGCTTTTCCAAAATGGTACTACAACACAACTACATTTGCATTTCCTGAAGGAAATGCCAGTGCTTGCAAAAGCAACATACCGTAGTTTTTGAAAAGTTTTTGGAAAAACTTTTCACTCCTCCCACCGACAATTCCTGCCGGACCTGAGACTCGAACCCTCGATCTTTGACTCTCAAACCATTAGGCCACGATTGCCCATTGCCCCCAATTAATTACACAATTATAATATAATAATATTACATTTTAAATGAGTATATATATATATATATACAGTATATATAAAACATGACCGATATCCCTTGAAGACAGAGATAAACATTTATTCAGAGCCATGAGGATTTTCACTCGGCAAGAGCATTTCCACACACACACACACACACAGCTGCACATTTCCACAGAACTTTTTAAGCATTTCTGAAAAGTTCATAATAACATGCCCTCTGGTTAAATCCAATCATGTGCTTCTGTTAAGAGAAAGAAATGGCATACTGCATGGATACTAAAATAATCTATTGGATCTTGAAATTACAGAAGTTCTTGGGACTTGCGTATGAATGTTATATATGCACAAACAGATAAGAATAACTACAGGTGGACCATTGCATTTCTAGAATTCAAGAATCAATTATTCCACTTAAGCTACGATTATCAAACTCACATGTCTATTAAACCTGTTTATCTCAAGACATCATTCACTTTTTCATCCTTACTGACGACACTGATCAAGAATCCTGCTCAAAGGAGCCCAAAGCCACTGTTATTAGTTAAAGGGGTCATATGATGCGATTTCAATTTTTTCTTTCTCTTTGGAGTGTTACAAGCTCTTGGTGCATAA
>NW_015654782.1:101819-102131 GCF_001515625.1 Sinocyclocheilus rhinocerous
TCATATGATGTTCAATTTTTTCTTTCTCTTTGGAGTGTTACAAGCTCTTGGTGCATAAAGAAGATCTGTAAAGTTGCAAAGACTAAAGTCTCAAATCCAAAGAGGTATTCTTTATTAAAGTTAAGAGTCAACCACGCCTACCTAAAACGGTTCGTTCTAACACGCCCCCACATGTCTACGTCATGATGTGGGAAGATTTGTATAACGCCATCCAAATGTTCACGCAAAGAAAGAAGGCGTAACTTCTTCTCAGACTCAGACTGTAAGTACATTTTTTATATTTAAAGAATTTGCCACTGACGATTCAAACGC
>NW_015654782.1:102363-108630 GCF_001515625.1 Sinocyclocheilus rhinocerous
TCACACGCTTGAGGCATTCGGCCAATCACAATGCTGCACTGGATAGCTGGCCAATCACAGCTCACCTCGCTTTTTCAGACCGATGAGCTTTGTAAAAATCGACGCGTTTCAGAAAGGCGGGGCATAGAGGAGAAACAATAATGTACAGTATGTGGAAAATAATGTGTTTTTTGAACCTTAAACCGCATAAACACATTTCATTACACCAAATACACAAAATAATGTTCTTTTTAGTAGCATCATATAACCCCTTTAAGAAAAAAAAAACATTGAGAAGTGATACAGAACTGCATTGGCATGAACAAACCTGTCACTAGACAGACAAACCAGAAAATTAATAAACAACCTCAAGACCCATCATCCAATCAGAATCAAGAATTAAAAAATGCTGCGCTGTAAACAAACGGAATCAGCACAAACGGCTGCATGTGTGTCATGCACCAGAAGAGTATGAAACTGCTTTTGCCAACAGAAAGCACTTGCTTTCTATCAATTTGCGATGTGCAAATGGCTCTGACCAGCACTGCGAAGTGACCCAGGTTAACCAGTGATTCATGCATTTAACTGAGAATGGAGCAGGAAACAGACTCAAGCTGTGTATGATGGTTGGTCTCTTGTAGGTAATCTCATAGTAATGTGTCTTGAAATGTAGCATAACTGGGAGAGCGCGTGCAATTTGATCCATTCAGCTATCAGATGATAGTATTTCACATTTTCAGTATGCCGGTTATCAACATGCAGTGATACAGATCATATGAAGTCTATGTGTTTATGTGTGGTCTCGCCCAATCAATTCTGTATCATACATTAGGTAGTGAATCATAATGTTAACTCTATATTTGTTATATTTTGCATTTTTCATGCTAATGCCTGCTTAGGATGAATCTCTTTGCTGTATTGCTAAATGAAATAATAAAATATGCTAAATAAATAATTGTTCAAAAGTTTGGGGTCATCAAGATTTATTAATTAATAATTTTTTTATTAACACTTAATTAAAAAATGTTAAAAGTGACAAATAAAAAATGACAGTATATAAATGTATAATGTTACAAAAGATTTCAATTCCAAATAAGTGCTGTTCTTTTGAACTTTCTATTCATCAAAAAATCCTGAAAAAATATTTTCACAAATTAAGTAGCAGCACAACAGTTTTCAACATAATAAATAAATAAAATCACTGTTTTTATTGTATTTTTGAATCCAAACTTTTGAATGGTACAATAAGCTAAGTTTTGTTAATTTAAACTCCTGTGTCACACCCAGAATTGACAGCCTGCATCGTTTCCACAGTATTTCACCGGTAATTTTTGTAATCTTTGAAAAAATCTTTGTAATTATTTGTGAAATTTACTAGCAATTTAATTTAATTTCCTTAAATCATTTAACATGGTGCCATATTGATACACCATGGTAAATTCAAATAATACCATGGCACATGGTAAAATACTTTTTGGTACTTTTTTGTTAGTAATACATATAAATAATTAGTGCATCGCTCAAGTGTGACTCTCTAATCCAGTGGTTCTCAATGTTTTGGATTCCAAGGCCACCAATTTTCCACAAACAATAGAACTCAAGACTTTTTGTGATTTACTGGACAAGGATTTGTAAAAAAAAAAAAAAATATATATATATATTTTTTTTTGAGGAAAGTTACATGCTTGATTTGTCTTCTTTTAAATCATTTCAAGTCATCTTACAAGTTTGCTGAGGCTTTCTTATGGGCCCCGGCCCCTTGGTTGAGAACAACTGCTCTAAACAGACTACAATAAACTTTCTCAAGCACTCCTGGAATTATGAAAAAATGTCTCTGTCAGCAGCTGTGGATTTGTGGTTATGCTCGGGGGAATAAATAAAGAAACAAACAAAATTAATTACAAGAGGCGGAGAGTAAATAAGCTGCCACACCTTTAGTTCAATTACGAGTTGTTTGTTGGTTCTGAAGTGTCGTTAGTCATGACAGACAGCTCAGGCAGATGGGCCTCTTAAAGTAACAGTAGCTGCATTATTTATTGTTCGTTGTGTAGAGTTTGTCACAAAAAGACGTGTGAGCCGACGCGAGGGTCCCTCTCCATCTCGCTAATTAGATGCCGATCTGTCTTGCACACAAAAACAGACTCACAAACATACTGTAAATCAGCCACACAAACTCAATCAACATGCTTCATACCTGTCAAGGTTAAAAACAAACACGTTTCCAGATAAATACGCAGCATTCAGAGTCATTAACTACACACACAAACGATTTGCCTTATTAGACATCCATGTCATAACCAAGGAAAGACGAAAGGCGTTAGATAAAACCTTCTCTTTCCTTCTCATGTCTTTCTGCGGCTTTTGCTTTTATATTGATCTGAATAGCATCTATGAGCTGGACCGTGGGCACAACAACATGGGGACTTTGATGACAGATGACAGAGAAAGTGTCGGTCCCTCAAGACTAGCGTGTTCTGATGAGTTTCCTTCAGGCAATAATTAAAGAAAGCCGAGGTAAACACATTCCCTCCAGTGCTGGAGACTAACTAACTAAAAGTAGCAATGCTGCTAACTTAAAAGAGAAGTTCTGTCATTATTTGCTCACTCTCGTGTCATTCCAAACCTGTTTGTTGCTATTTTTTCCCGTGGAAAACAGAAGTCGAAGACATTTTTGAAGAATGCAACAAGCACAACAACTAACACAGCAATGTTGTGAAAGCATTTTTCCACATAAACTACTTTTTAAAAGCTCACCAAGGCTACATTTATTTGATCCAAAATACAGTAAAAATAGTAGCATTGTGAAATAATATTAGAATTTAAAATAACTTGTTTTCTATTTGAATATATTTTAAAATCTAATTTATTCTTGTGATGCAAAGCTGAATTTTCAGCATCATTACTCCAGTCTTCAGTTCCACATGATCTAATATGCTGATTTGCTGCTCAAGAAACATTTCGTATTATTATCAATGTTGAAAACAGTGTTGTTTAAAATATTTGTGGAAATTGTGATGCATTTTTTTTTCAGGAGTATTTGATGAATAGAAAGTTAAAAAAAACAGCATTTAAGACAGACATGTATGTCCTAAATGTCTTTAATGTCACTTTTTTTTAATCAATTTAATGCATCTTTGCTGAATAAAATATTACAAAAAAAAAAAAACCTTTACTGAAACCAAACATAAACAGTAGTTTGTCTTAATATTTATAAATAACAACATCTATATCCTTCATTATTTCTTCAAAAATGCCATTCTGAACTCAAAATATGCTATTGGATACATGAACCTAAATAACAGCTCTATTGCTAATATAGCTGTAGGAAGGTATACTCTTAAGTGTTATTCAATCATGACAACTCTCGGAAGATTTTAGCATGGTGATGGATATGACAATGTTAATGTATTTGGTCTTGGCGGAATGGATCTGCTACGCTGCTGCTGAATTGCTGCTGCTGTTGGTTATTGCTGTAGTTGTAGATTATTGCTGCTGCAAGCAAGTACAGGAACTTGCTACTGCCAATGCATATGGCGATACGGTGCCATGAGGTTTCAGAGAAACTCTGAAAGCGCGCTGCAGGAATCTCTAGTGAATGCTAGCCAGCCATATAAATGCAAGGCAGTAAGCTCATTGACTGCATATGCAGCATGAACCAATCAGCTTGTGCCAAGTCGTTTAACTCTCTGAATATCATCAGTTACGTTAACAACCCATCAGCCTGCGCCATCTGGAGTTTCATGACTGAACTATATATTTATGACATTATTTGACATTAGTTATTTTTAAAGTTAGGACTTTGTCACAATGTAGTCACAATGAAGTCACAATTATGATATGTATTTTCACAATATTTCTAAACTTTTTTAGCTGAGGTTTCTAAATTGGTGTATGATTTACTCTGAAACACTTTTCACTTAGAAATCGCTAGTAAATTTCACAAATATTTACAAAGAAATGGCTAGTAACACATTGAATTAAACATGAGACTGAAATACTTCGTATGTCTCCACATACAGTTCAACAAGTAATGATTCACTGATCCGAAAAGTCTCTTTTTCAGTTAAACACTGCTTTTTTCAACTTTTTTTATAACAATCATTTGTTGTATTTAGCGTAAATGCTACCTCTGGTTTCTAGAAATGAATGAAGGAGAGGTGCATATCAGGGAATCAATTCATGCAGACAGTTCATGTATATGAATCAGTTCAAAAAGGAATGATTCACTGATTCAAAAAGTCTCCTTTTCAGTTAAACACAGCTGCTTTCAACTTTACCACAATTGTATTTAGTGTAAAATGCAACCTCTGTCCAGAATTGTTGAATGCTGTCATAATAGATTCCTAGATTCCTATAATCTAAAAGTTTATATTGTACACAGGGGAAAAAATGGTGTATGATTTATTTTGAAACACTTGCTAGTAAATTTCACAAATAATTACAAAGAAATGGCAAGTAACACATTTAATTGTAGTATTTTCTTGTGAAGCATACTTATTTTCAGCTTTGAAAAATCATTTTTAAATCGTAGTGCAGCTAACTGCTTTTTAGATTAAAAAGTTCTGTTTTTTTTTCTGTAAACTAAAACACGCATCAGAGGGACTCGTCAAAGTCAAAGTCAAAGCAGA
Organism: Sinocyclocheilus rhinocerous; assembly: GCF_001515625.1. Classification (NCBI taxonomy): domain Eukaryota; kingdom Metazoa; phylum Chordata; class Actinopteri; order Cypriniformes; family Cyprinidae; genus Sinocyclocheilus; species Sinocyclocheilus rhinocerous. The sequence goes on from NW_015654782.1 coordinate 106,971, forward strand.
ACTCGGCAGTCTGCATCCAACTGCTAGCGTTCGCCCACAGGGTTAGTGTTAATACAATCTGCATAATGCTAAAGCGTTTCGATTGATACTCACAAAGCTTTCCGGCCACAGAAGTCCCACGGAATTCACTCAAGCGCAAAAGTTTAAACAAAAAACGCCAATGTGAGATGACAGTAGCTGTAGATGGAGATGCCAGGATTTTGAGGCCGGATTGCTCCCTGAAGTGGGCTTCAAGCAAAGTAGAGAAAAGCTGGCAAGCCCTTCTGCTGGGAGACTCGACTGATAGAAACCAAGAGAAATTACCCTGAAAACAACTCTGCGCACCTCCGGCGAGTCGCTATACTAACCTACACCACGGCAAACACCTCATATTAGCCATTAACGAGACCTCAAGTGAACAATACCTTCAAAATGTGTACGTTTTGCGGGTCTCAAACAAAGGTCACATCAATCATCACCTTATAAGAGCGTGGGCTGCAAAAGCCACATTACAAGTAGCTAGTAAACTGTCGTTATGCATGAAATCTAAGTGAAACGGAAGCTAATCTGATTAAACAGCATGAAGAGTGAAACAACAGTTCATGCTTTTCTCGTTCCTTGAACCAATTCTCCAGAATGGCATTCATCTCGACTCAAATAGCAAGCTGACGCCTTTTATTTCTTGCCCACAACAGACTTGACAGAGCCACGGGCTTGGGATTAATTCGGCCCATTGCTCAGTTTCTCATTTGCATAATGAAAGAGAAAATTAGCGAGGAGAAGAAGAGCGGGACCAAATGAAGCAATTTGGCAGTGTGAGTGAAATGGAAATGCGAGTGATTTGGATGTGGATTTCGCCCCCGTCGTTCGCAGCTTCTACCTTCACAACAGGTGCCGTGGCGGACGCAGACGCTCCCGAGCGCTTGGCGGCGAGGTCGTTGCTGGCCGACGTCACGGCGATGGTCACGGGGGTGGGAAGGAGGGACGGGATGACCGGGAGCGGGAGGAGTCCCGGACGGTTGTTGCCGTTGGCCACGGGCGGTGCTGAGGAGCAGGTGTTGTTGCCAACGCCATTGTGAAGGCCGCCGGCTCGCTCGCGACGGTCCCAGGGGCCTCGATAGTCTCTCTCAAAGCGGTGATGGTGTCGTGACATCACTTCCTCTTAGAGGATACGTAGCGCTGTCTGCAAGAGAGCACACAAAGAGAGCGATAGCATTGATTATACCCTGTCAAAACGCAGATAGAAATAGAATGCACCAAACAAATCGAGCTTCTTGGCAGGTTTGACGTGCAACACAACAAAACTCACTGCAGACATCTCAATATCTGCCAGACAGTAAAAAGTATGCATTTTAGACTGGCATCGCTTCAGCTGAGTGTAAAAATAACATTTAAGCTTTTAATACCGACAAACATGCTTGCGTATGATTGAGCACGGCTTCTTTTGGAGACTCCCATGAGTGCAAGATGCGTCATCTTTGGTCATTTTTTAGACTGACCAAAGAAGTGCTTTCATTTTTAAACGCTTCTAAAAATAAATAAAATAAATTAATTAATTAATTACATTTACTTAAAATAAAAAAACACATTCAAATTAAATAAATAATCTTTAACAAAATAAAAAACAAACAAATACATACATTAAATTAAATAAATATAACTACATTAAATAATAAATAAA
>NW_015654782.1:111793-129981 GCF_001515625.1 Sinocyclocheilus rhinocerous
TAGAATGTTAAAAAAAAAACAAATATGTACAAATTAAATAAATAAAACTACATAATATAATTTTAAATTAAATGTATGAAATCAGTTAGAATTAAACAAAAAACTAAAAAAATACTTACATAAATGAAATAAAACTAATAATCTAAAATAATCTAAATAAATGAATTTGAATTAAATTAAATAAAACAGGCAAATAAAAAAATTATATAAAACAATTTAAAACAGAAAACAAATAAAAAATTAATAAAACTAAAAAAAAATTTAATGAATTAAAATAAATGAATAAATGAAACATTAAATAATAAAAAAACAAAAAATATTTTACTACATATACTGTATAATCAAAATTCAACATGGACATGGATTTTGATGTTAAAATATGAAAACAAAACATCATAAATAACAAATATTATTTTTTTATTGTTACAAACTATGCTATTTTAAAGAGTAATCTAATCCTAAACCATTTAAATATTTGTTCAATACTTCAAACTATTTTGTACACAAATTATGACTATCACTCAGTTGGAGCATTATTTCCATTTTAAAAAGTATTTCCTGGTTTAAAAATAACACATGTGAGCCTTTCATAGATCAATGCATTTGCTTACAGAATTTTTGAGAAATGCACATAGCTTCTTTGTGTTTTCACACACATGATAAATAACCCATCTACTTTTTATAATCCAGCCTCTGCCAGCTTTTATAAGAGGAAAAATGAGAAGACGAGTGTTTATTTACAAGACCCACAAGAAAAAAAGTTTACAGGAAAACTTGCACTCTTCCAGATGGCTAAGAGATCTGTCCAACTATCCCGAGTTTTCCTAATGACCAAAATTGTACGGCTCCAAGGCCTCATGATTTTAACTAATCTAATCAGCAGTTTTACTGAGCTTTACTGCTGATAGCTGGGCAGGACACGCTACGAGAAAACAATAAAGCAGCAGCGGTTTGGCTTTAGCACTGCGTTAGCGCCTGCGCTAACCTCATTTTCCGTTATTTGCAGTGGCTTCTTTATCTTGTCATCGTCCTCCACTGACATCCAGATGTAATAACTCTGGAGACCTGAGGTTGGGAGTAGCGTTATTAGTTTCTCTCTTTGTATGTTTGGGAACAGATTAAGCTGTTAGTAAAATAAGCCACGTTTGGCCGTTCTGCAACAAATTCAGGATTTATTGCGCTTTGGCTAGCTGTTTTATAGTGGAGTCAGCTAAACAAGACAGAAGTGTGGAATGAGCTTTACTAGAGCTGTTGTTCAGTATTGTGGCTTTCGACCAAAAAGAGTAAACAGTATGTGCTAGAAATAATCATAACATACATGACATGACAATCATGGCTTCTCTTAATATCAGCTCATTCATATCGAAAGGAGTCATAAGGAAATGAATACTATTGAGGCAGAAAGAATGAATAAACTTTGCTTAAAAAGAATTATAAACAAAACAAATCTCATAAAGTATTCACTAGTCACTAATTTGCTTTAGCTGTCAATGCCACTCTATTCTTCATGTTAGGCCATGTCTGCATATTTCCCATAATTCAACAGATGTAAGGCACTGCAGATAAAGCATTATGACAGAATAACTCACTCTAGTCTGGTGACAGAGAGAAGCCCAGCGTGACTGCATTTCAACAACAAATGAGATCTTCAATCCATCCCTTGTAATCACACTAAACTAAATCACACACATAGAAGCACACACACACACGCACAGAGTACAGTACCCGCTAATGACACCATAATTGCATTGCACGTTAAAAGCACCACATTAATTATTCATGGCTTGTAACAGATTGGCACATTTATATACTGTAGACGCCTCTGACGCTGTAGATTCACATTAGACAAACATGGATCTTATATATTCTCTACATGCAATGCACTGAAAACAGAACAGAAAAACGACTATTAGCTTTAGCTTTGAATCACTGCAAATGTTGGGAGCTAAGATGTCATTTCTGAGGTGAAGTGCATTGCTGATGGAGACATTTAACAAAGGTATCTTGGCCAATTTAGCCATTTTAATTTTTTCCCTGGATCTCTTTTATTCATGAAATGTAAATCTGCTGGGCTACAGCAGGTCTGGAAGTAAATATTTAAACACATGTAAACACATGTAGATGAGGGCAAATGAAACCCAGTTAAAGGAACACTCCACAATTTTCCAACTCCCCTAGAGTTAAACAGTTGAGTTTTACCATTTTTGAATCGATTCAGCCGATCTCCGGGTCTGGCGGTAACACTTTTAGCTGTAGCTTAGCATAGATCATTGAATCTGATTAGACCGTTAGCATCTCGCTCAAAAATGACCAAAGAGTTTCTATATTTTTCCTATTTAAAACTTGACTCTTCTGTAGTTACATCGTGTACTAAGACTGACGGAAAATGAAAAGTTTCTAGGCCGATATGGCTAGGAACTATACTCTCATTCCGGAGCTAGATTCCGTCAACATAACCAACGTGACCACCTGCTTGCACAGGAAGCGTGCTGGGGACTATTTTCATGCGCTGCGTAATATCATTGCGCCTGCTGCACCCATGGTACGGCAGCAAAGTTCCTTGATTATTATGCCTAGAAAATCATAACTTCTCATTTTCCGTCGGTCTTAGTACACGATGTAACTACAGAAGAGTCAAGTTTTAAATAGGAAAAATATCGAAACTCTTTGGTCATTTTTGAGCGAGATGCTAACGGTCTAATCAGATTCAATGATCTATGCTAAGCTACAGCTAAAAGTGCTACCGCCAGACCCGGAGATCAGCTGAATGGATTCGAAAACGGTAAAACTCAACTGTTTAACTCTAGGGGAGTTGGAAAATGAGCCTATTTTCAAAAATAGTGGAGTGTTATTTTAATATAAGAGAGAAGGAAAGAAGAGCAGCCAGTTCAGAATTGACTGACATTTCAGTTATGATATTGTGATACTGAAGATGATTAATGATGATTAGGAATGAAGGCAAAAAGTACCAGAAACAAGAAGCGAGGATATTACAGCATAGTACTATATAGATGTGTAAAATTAAAAAATAAAATATACTAAATAAAAGAGTAAAGCAGCAATGGGACTAATTAACCCAAAATAAAACTCTTAAAGTTGGTTAAAGCAAAACATACACAGAAGTTGAGGTACTGTCTAACAAATCAAGATCATATCAAAGAAAGGATGATGAGAGAAAGAGAGACAGGCCACAAGAGAGAGAAAAAAACAGGAATATACTGGACAGGAAGTGTGAAACAGGCAACAAGAGAGTGAGACAGGGCAGTACGAAACACAAACCACACAGCATGATCAGTGGAGTCAGATCAAGTAGGTTCTTTCAGCAAATCAAAAACATGCAGCGCGATCAGTGCAATTCAACCGATTCCCAAATGAATCGAGTCATTTCATTTTAATGAATCAAAAACAGAGTGTAATCAGTAGTGTAATTACAGAATGGAATGACTTCAATGAGTCAGTTATTATTAGTTATTTCTTTGAATGAAACATATGCATGTGTAGTCTGATTCTTGAATTAATGACTAATGAGTCATTTCTTTTTAGTGAATCAAACACATACAGTACAATCAGTGCAATACAAACGATTCCCAAATTAAGTACTCTAATGGGTCCATTCCTTTAGTGAATCAAACACATACAGCCAAAGACAAGCAAAACAACTGATTCCCGAACTAATGACTCTAGTGAGTCAGTTCTTTTTAGTGAATCAAACACATACAGCTCAACCAATCCAATACAACTGATTCCTAAATAAATGACTCTGAGGAATCTGTTCTTTTTAATGAACCAAACATATACAGGCCAACAAATGAAAAACAACCGATTCCAGAACAACTCTAGTGAGTCAGTTCTTTTTAACAAATCAAACACATACAGCACAATACAAACGATTACCAAACAAATTTTTGGTGATAAAAAAACAACAACAACATCAACAACCAAATATAGTGGGGATGGGCTTTTTTTTTTTTTATATTGCATTCGAATATTTGAGCTCATTAAAAACGAATATTCGTTTATTAAAATGACATTTAATGAAAAAGACGTTTTTTTAAATAAAACATTTGTGTCACCATTTCCGAACAGTCTTATCACAACAAGCTTATAAATTATATCCTGTTTTTTTTTCATTTGAAAACATTGAACAAAACAAAAAAAAGTACATAAAAAAAGCATTTAACGCAGAGCGCAGCGCAAATGAAAAAAAAACGTCTATAAGTCACGTACAGTACATACTGTATAGACTCGAGTCAGCATCGTGTTTGCATTGTTTCACATGTTCTTGCTGAAAAAAAAATACGAAAAAAAAACAACAACAATGTACATGATCGGGTGAAAGTCGGCTCCTTATGCCATGTGTAAACCAAAGCGTTTTTAGCCAGCTGAAAAGGCAGGCGCTCTTCTGAAAATGCCTTGCTGTGAACACTTACGAGTGCTACGGAGGCGCTTTGGTTGCTGTGATACAGAATAGCCGCTGAAGTAATGTGGCAGACGCATCACAAATTAAATGTTACATGCATTATTTTTTAAAATAATGCATGCAACATTTCATATATCAATATTAACATCTCCATTGTCGTTCAGTCGAAGTACAATGTGACAGTTGGACAGTGCAGTATTTGCCCCGCCCCTCCTCCACTGTGATTGGACGGCTGCCTGAAAACTGACAGTGATGAGCGGTGCGCTTTGCCCAAAGTTAAACATTTATCAGCGCTTTGTTGTGCTGTAGCCGTCTTAAAAAACGCGGCATTCCCATTGAAAACTATTTTGAAGGCCAATTATTCATCAAAACGTTTAATTTAAAAGAACAGTACTAAAAGAATTGTTAATTGAACTGGAAGGAACCCGGAATCATTAATAGGAATCGGAACTGTAACTGAAAAAAAAAACTAAATACAGTAAGAGCAAGACTGAGAATGAAAAAGTGAGACAGATAACGAGAGTCAGACAGAGTGACAGAGATAATATAAGAGTGAGACAGGCACTGAGAGACTGAAAGCGGCATGAGAGAGTGAGACAGACAGACAGACAGACGGGCCGAACCTCAACACTTGACACTCCGGCGCTGTCAGTGCTGCTCCTGTCATCTGATGTCTCTCTCTTTCTCTTTCTCAGATGCTGGAGGATTGTGAAAGGGAAGCACAGGGCATTACAGTTTTTTAGGAAAAGAAACCCTTGAAACCGCTCCCTTCAAAGCACCAAATCCTGACATGATATGAGCCGATGGTGTTCTTCAACAGACTCATGCTACTGAAGCGCTTGGTGAGTCCTGTGCTTTGTGTTACCCGCAAGCCAAAACCCCAAACAATAGGTACACATTAAAAAATCCAGCAAAAGATTTACTGATACACACTGACACACACACACACACGCAAAAGCTTGTGATTCACTACTGCCAGCTACGCCAGGACAACACAAGGCACCGTGAGTGAATTTGAAATAATCGCAGAGCCTGTCGGTACAGAAACAGCCAGAGGCGGCTTGATGAAGACTATCTTTAATTCCTCGTCTCACGCTGAGGTAAGCCGTACTCTTTGGAGAGAGAGAAAGAAAGCGAAAGAGAGAAAAATCCACCTATAAAATAGAGGTGTAGGCAATTCTGATCATTCACACTGTAGCTGTGACAGCCCCGCGATTCACTCCGCGCGGCTATTTTTAGAAGAACTTCGAAAGGCCACAGAGCAGGAGCAACTTAATTGAAGCGTGAGAGGAAAAATAAACTATGCGGTACAATACAAAAAGAGAAAAAGAATGAGAGGGAGGGAGGAAGGGGCAAACACAGCAATATAAAGCCCAACATCACCTGCCTGCCTTTATTTATGAACACTATGGCTGTCAAATTAATGCATTAATTATGTGGGATTCATTAATGCAATTTATCATGCTCTCTCGATTCAGGTAAATTCCATAATTTCGAGTTTTCAGAAATTCAAATGATCTGTTGCAAATGCTGGACGGCAGCCAAGTGTTAGGCTTTAGTTTCTGATGATTTAGTGCTTTTATTAAATTTTTTCATATTATATTTAAATTAGATTTAATTTTTAAGTTAAGACATTTTTGTGTTTAGACTGTGACTGAACCAGCAAGATTTTTTTTTATTTTATGTATTTATTTATTAACATCATATGTCATATGTGTATTCATATAATAATATATTATATTGTGGTCAGTTTGTTTCTAAATGTTTGGGGTCAGTATTTTTTTTTTTTTGTAAGAAATTAATCTTTTTATTCCGCAAGGACGCATTAAACTGATCAAAAGCGACAGTAAAGACATTTATAATGTTACAAAATATTTTATTTTGAATTAATTTTTGAACATTCTTTCATACATATCATGGTTTCCACAAAAATATTAAGCAGCCCAAACTGAATAACATCAACATTAATAATAATAAGAAGAAATGTCTCTTGAGCAGCAAATCAGCATATTAGAATGATTTCTGAAGGATCATGTGACACTGAAGACTGGAGGAATGATGCTGGAAATTCAGCTTTGCATCACAGGAATAAAATATTAAAATATTAAAATATATATATATATTTATAATATATATTAAAATACATTTTAATATATATTAAAATAGAAAACAATTATTTAAAATTGTAATAATATTTCACAATATTACTGATTTTACTGTATTTTTAACAAATAAATGCAGCCTTGATCAGCAAAAAAGGCTTTTTCCAGCACATAATTATGATTAATTCATTGGCATAAGAAAATTAATTCAATTTTTAATTGACAGACAGCCCTAAAAAAACATTGTCACTCAAACAGAAGTGATATTTGCACTAGGGCACAGATAGACAGACGGTCACAGCTTTTACATCCCCTTTGGATTGATTCACACACACACATTCATGACCCGACGGGGTCATTTTAATCAAAATAACACCAGACTCTTTAAAGAGCCCCATTACGGGTTGTTAGGAGTGCAATAAATTTGATTGACTTCCTGTCAAGCAGCATTCCACTTCCAAACAGTGAAAGACAGAAATAATGGCCTTGTTTAAACCTGCATCATCTTCTGTGAGCCGTACTGGTGCTGGTTACTCACTGTCTGTAAACAACTAAACGAACCAAAGTGATGTTTGACAGACACACTAACACGCACCAGGATCAGCGGCCTGAAAATCATCAAATTCTGACATTGACTGAATGTGCAAACGAGTACAGTCTGCATCAGTATTGAACGTGTAGATATTCAGTTCCTCCCAAGGCACAGGGGACAGCTGCCTTTCAGAGATTATCCTATATGGAAAAATAAACTGCATTATAAAACTGATAGTTCCGGCTGTAAAATGCGATTGGATGAGCCACGTGAGAGGACGGCGGAAAATAGTGGATACACACACACCTTTGAGTGCACATCAGTTCTGTATTGATTCTATACTCATGTGGCTCAAGTTACTGGTTGAAGAATGGTTTAGTGTGATTTTTATGATTAATACATTTATTTATTGGTGCCTTTTAACATACTTGCTGTGCAATACAATGACTCACCATCATGTTGTTTTGCGCTGCCTCAGACAAATCTATTAAGAATATACTTACTACTTTTTAGTGAGTATGAATCACCATTTTGCAAAACATCTAAACTTAAAAAAGCAAATCATACAGGTTTGGAACGACATGAGGGTGGACTATGACTAAGTTGTAATACTCTACTGAGTTCATGCCAGCATTGGATCTTGCTTCATTTTCTATTTGGTCTAAAATCGGAGCAAAAAATCTGTATCAGCCTCCCTAGAATTCTTGTTTTGTTGTGGTTTTTTTTTGCTAATGATGCAAAATGCTGTGTGTTTTCAAAGGACTCAGGCAGAAGGGCATGCATCGGTTATTGGAACACATCAAGACAAAATGAGTTGTGCATTTTGAAATCTCTGCAAATGGCACTCCTTATTACTATTTATAAATCTCACTGAAATAAATAAATAAAAACACTGTAGATGCAAGAATAAAGAAAAAAAATCAAACAAATGTGGGGTTGATGAAAATAGAGCCCCAAAAACACATACAATCTGATTCCTGCATGACGGACAGTTTGTAAAAACTTTTTTTTCCCTCCTATTTTTCTCTCATTTTGCTTGAGAAAACAACAAGAAACTCACAACATTATCAATAAAAGTCAAGAATTATGCAGACGTGTTCCAACAGGCAAATGCAAACTTTAAATTCTACTTATTTCAAGGAAAGATCTGCAAACAGCAGTCAAAGAGATCAAACTCTCTCCCCATGGTAAGAATCTGTCATCACCTCCCCCTCTCATCAGAATACAGTCAGAGACAATGTAAAGAAAACAAACACATATGCAGACTTCTGCATGCTTTAAAGAGACATTCATTTTTAATAGAAGTATAGTGAGAAAAAAAATAAATAAATAAAAATAAACAAAAATGCTTCAGTTTAGTGTGACAAGTTTCAGTAGCAGTATTGTAGAGGCAGAATGAATTTAATTTCAATTAAATATTATTCATTTATTATTATTTTTGTAAAAAAATGATTATTCAAATAATTATTCAAATAATTTAATATATTATAATTTATAATTTTATTATAATATTATAATTTATTTATCATTTTATTTTATTTATTTATTCAGTTTTATTTATTTATTTACTCATTCATTTATTCACTTATTTATTTTTTGCAATGTAAAGCTTTTTTTATTCATGCCAATATGATTTCTGAGTCATGAATCTTGATATTCGAGAGAAGGGGGAGGGTTGGAGGGAAACAAAGCATTATTCTTCTCTTCTAAATAGCTTAATTGTCACTTCAAGGCAAACATTTGCTCTGCGTTGAGACACATCTTTCATGAGTGACAACAAAAGAGTCTCTGGCTACTGGAGCCGCCCAACCGGTAGATCCAGCGGCATAGAAAAAAGACCTTTATGCTTTCAGGTTCCCAACCCAGCCACAACACATAATTGCGAATAACATGCCTTACCTTAACACAGAATCGACCAGAGTCCAGCGTTTATATTTTTTCTACGAATCTTTGAGTTAACATGTACTAAACATGAGTGGAATTTGCACCGCAGGGCCCCCACACCTTGATGCTCATGACAAGAATAGCATGTATAGGCCTAGTTATCTTTATTGAAGTGAATTAGGTTTAAATCGCCGTCATGCATGAATGAATGATATTTTTGCAATTTTACACATAATAATCCACGATGATCACATTACACAAAACTGAAATTGCACGTCAAAATAACACATTGTCAATATTTTTGAGACCCCCCCAAAATTTCACAAATCCCGTTTTCAGGGGAGCCCATGTCTTATTAAGGGGAGCCGAGCTCCCCCTAGCTCCCCCGTAGTTCGCACCCTGCAGAGTGGTATGTTACAGAGCTAATGACTGCAGCAACACATCTTGAAAATGTGTGTCCGGTGACAGCCCAATCCCTGAAAAATCTGGTAAATGTGCTGTAACATGTCCGTGTGGCGTAACAGACTAGACCGAGAGTCAATTCATAGCTCATTCGGTCAAATCACACTGGATATGGCTGTCTGTGTCCGTGACGTCACCCGTAGGTTTCTGAAGAGCATTTTTGAAGCCTAAAGTGGGCGGAGCCGGACGTCACCATCTTGGCAGTGCGTCACTCCTGAATAATCGACCTGTCACTCAAGTGGCCACACCCTTAATTATGCAGAAATTTAAGGCTTAATATAATTTAAACGGATGAGTTACAAAAAAATTCACCCCCCTCACAGTTGTTATGAAGGTCAAACTTAGCTATATAGACCAAAACTACTTTTTGTACCAGACTGTAAACATATTATTTTCTGCTGTAAAGTTGGGCATTTTAACATGGGGGGGTCTATGGGACTGACTCCCTTTTGGAGCCAGTCTCTAGCGGCCAGTCGATGAATTGCAGTTTAAGTCACTTCCGTGTTGGTTTCAAGAGAGAGACCGCAAGGGTGCCGCTTGGTCTAAACTGTAGCTCACTCAATATCAACTTTTTGTTTGTTGTACTGCTGTATAAAATTAATATCACATTTGCAATCGCACTCAAGCACTGATATTTGAGATTATGGCTTTGAGATTATGTCTTGCTAGTGTTATATTATTTAACTATATCAAATCTTATAAAAATAAAAACCCATAGTGTTTTTTTTGCTTTTAAACCTTGAATTATAGTAGAATTCTAAGAGGGTTCATCATGCAATAAATGCTTTTGGACTCTCAAGACATGTTTTTGTTCAATTTTTGCAAAGTGAGTGACATGCTCAATAATGTCAGCTCACACATCATTAAAACAACAATTACAATATTAGACAATAAATATCGCACAGCCCTATAATGTAGCAACACCACTCACATTTTCTTTAGAATTCTAAATTGAACAAAACCTGAAACCTAAATCTAAAACTCAGCATGTAAGTAATTGCTATTATTTTTTATAAGCAATCAAACATACAATCCTTGTCTGTTAGATGATGCAACAGCAAAAAATGTTTTTTTATTATATATATATATATATACACAATCCCCTAGCAACCACACAGAACACCCTAGCAACAAAAAACACTAATACCTTAGCAATCACGTAACAACAAGCAATGGCAAACACCCACATTTATATACTGGTGTGTGTGTGCGCTAGACTTGTATTCGGTAATGCGATATATCACGGTAATGAATATGCACGATATTGTTATCGTGGGCACTTCTAAATTCTGGTCAGTTTCATGAAATATTATAATTTTTTTCTTTCTGAAATAACAAGCACCAATGAATCATGCACAAAAAGACCATGCATTATGAAGTATTCTGATCTCATGTTGACTTAAAATGACGAGCTTGTCACTCGGCTAGCTACCGCTTCAATGTAGCCTCCCCAACACAGCACTCACACAAACACACAGACGAACAGCAAAAGCTCCGCGCTTCCATTCAGCGCTTAATATCTCTATGAGCACACAGGCTTTTGAGTGCTGTATAGGCAGGGAGGACAAAGCTCATATTAATTGCCTAGGAGATTCTCCAGCCAAGCCACTGTACCAAATAATAGCAGCCATTGTGATGTAAAAAGTGAAGAGATGCAGAAAAAAACTGTACTCTTCAATGTATGAAAAGGCCCAGCTGGTAGAATATTTGCTGTCATGAGCAGAGGAGACTTGAATATGACTTGACAGAGTAAGCGAGAGAGTCGGAGTGTGTGTGTGCGTCTGAATGAATGCATGCAGGCTATTTAGCCCCACTCTGAGCTCCTAATGCATCCTGGGATATATTATGTGGTACACTTTGAAGGCTGTGTAATTAAATGAACACATGAACAGAGGAAGATGGGCATTATGAAGTGAACCGTAGCTCTCTGCGGTGGTAGATGGGAGGTGAGAGAGAAAAACAGAGCTTTATTTTAGGAGCACGTCTGCTTTCCCACAGGCCTCGCTCTCGGCCTGCAGCTGTGCACCAACGGCACACACCACATGAGCCCCTGTGGCTGAAACCAGGTGACAGTTATAAAAGAGAGCAATGGAGAGTAATGCACAGATAAGGAAGGGGAAGAAAGTTTGGAAGAAGCTCTAGAAACGCCAAGGTCCCAGGGAACACACATACTGATAAAATATATACAGAACCTTGAATACACCGCAAGTCAGTCTGGATAAAAGCATCTGCCAAATGCATACACCTAAAAATAATGCAAGCACTGATAAGGCAGAACCCTTGCACAGATTTGAACCAGTTCACCTGGAAACAATTTAATTAAATGGGCTTATACAATAAGCATTTTTGATGAAGAACTAAACAATGGATGTGCTAAGTTAGTGATATCAAATCTAGATATTCTAATCTAGACTGACTGACAGACAGACAATAAACAAACAAATAAACAAACAAACAAATAGAAACGCCACTAACGGCACATCAATCAATCAATCTACAACAACATAAACAATAACTAACGAAATAAATAAATACCACTAATGGCTCATCAAGCAATAAATAAGTAAATACATTTTTTAAAGATATATGTACATATTTAATAAATAAATGAACAACAACAATATAATAATAATAATAATAATAATAATAATAATAATAATAAATGCTAATGGGAAAATAATAATAATAATAATAATAATAATAATAATAATAATAATAATAATAATAATAATAAAACCAGTTCACCTGGAAACAATTTAATTAAATGGGCTTATACAATAAGCATTTTTGATGAAGAACTAAACAATGGATGTGCTAAGTTAGTGATATCAAATCTAGATATTCTAATCTAGACTGACTGACAGACAGACAATAAACAAACAAATAAACAAACAAACAAATAGAAACGCCACTAACGGCACATCAATCAATCAATCTACAACAACGAATAACGAAATAAATAAATACCACTAATGGCTCATCAAGCAATAAATAAGTAAATACATTTTTTAAAGATATATGTACATATTTAATAAATAAATGAACAACAACAATATAATAATAATAATAATAATAATAATAATAATAATAAATGCTAATGGGAAATAAATAAATAATGCCACTTATGGCATATATACTGTATATATACACACACATTAGACACAAACATACATTCATTCATATGTAAACATTTAATAAATCATCATCATCAACAACAACCAACCAACAAACAAATAAACAAATATATGGTCACTAAACATGTCAGTCAGATGATCTAAGCCAGAACTAGTCAAATGTCGACTCCACTAGGAAAATAACTACAGTGTGATTTCTATGAAAGGAAAAATTTTAAAGCCTAATTTGCAAAAGTAAAGTGCTAACGATGTCATAAAATGTGTTTCATCTTTGCATATTATCATTCTGTGTGCTATACTTCATACGCAAAACCAAAAACATGAGCAAAAAGTACAGCAATCAAACTGTGGAAAAAACCTGCAAGAAATCCAACTCTGTATCAGACAAAACAACCAAACCACTTGTGAAAACACCCTAAAGAACTCTATACCTTCTCCACAACGGCCTACAAGACTTCAACCGGGCCAAAACTGTGCACAATTACAGCAGAGAGCAGGGTAGATGGGGAATATGTCTGGAAAAATAGCAGAAAAGCAACATCATATCTCAACGAAATCCAAAAAGACAGATGCTGCCGCAGAGCAGTACTTTTGTCAGATAGCAGCTTGAGTCCCGACGCGGAGCAGAGCACATCCTCATACAAATTGGGTGTAGCCACATCCATGCAAACAGTCTGCCCCAATCTCATGTCAAATCTCATAGGGTTGCAATGAATCAAACCCGCAGTACCTCCTCAGCAAAATACGAGATCAGCCGTAACACGCGAGGGGGCAAAAATCCCATTACAAAGGTCGGAAACATCGCTCTTGCCTGGCGTCAGTCCATTTATAGGCCAAATGGTTCCTTTCTGAAATTAAAATCAGTCGCTTTGAATCATGAATCACATTCTGTTCTGCCCACTTAATATTCACTCTAGAATGCAAATTAGACTTTTTCCACTGGGTCTCGAACCAATAATTCACAGGAAAAACCTAACTAATTCAGTAGCGGGGCAGTAAGTCTGGGAGTAGTATGATGGCCCTGTGTGAACTTATAAATAAACTACTCTCCAGCTACTTGATTTACTATCAGAGATGATGTTCATATCCTTTCCCCTTTCAATTGCATTTAGGATTGTGGATTTATTTTGCATAACTTGGGCTCTGTCCTAAATAGCACCCTAAGCCCTAGTAACCTTCCTCCGACTCCACACTTTAGTGATGTAATGCTTTAAAAGTCAGGTAGAAGCCTGCATCAAGGAAGCATAGCAGCCAAAAGTTAGCAAACACCCTTCAGAAACCTAAAATGACAAATGGGACACCATATGGTCTTGTGCACTTCACAGGGACGTGAACATAGTGGCCATTGTGAGTTTGCAATGTCACAAGTATACATGAAGGGTGCCATTTGGGACCAGGGGCGAGGCCAGAAATATTTAAGTGGGCGGGCCTACATAAAACAGGGTGGGCAAAGTGTAGCGAATGAAAACTGCATAGCATTGATTAACATTAATGCTAATTTCAAAATTTACCAATACATTATTAAAATTAAAAGTTGTATGTTAACATTTGTACCTGAGCTAACACAAATAACAATGAACAGTTGTATTTTTATTAACTAACGTTAACAAAGATTAATAAATACTGTAACAAATGTATTGTTCATCATTAATGTTAGTTAACTAAAGGAAGTCTGAGACAACGGGGCTTCTTAGATATGATCTCATAATTAAGTGCCTCTGTCAGTTCGTGTTCAAAGGAGAGTAAACATTGAGCACCGTAGAAATGTGCATTGTGGGTGAACTAACACAAACTGATGAATCATCATTTTGACAAACATATGGTATGCGCCTATAGGAAGAGGGAAAACTAAGAAACTGCCTGTAATTGACCATGAAAACTTGCGTTTAATTTTTTTTAACTAAATATATAAAGTGACAGAGAAATAAGACTTTATTATTATTATTATTGTTTAATAACTTACATCCATTTGGAAAATTACCAAATTCTCATTGGGTGGGCCACAGTTGAAAGTGGGTGGGCCCATGCCCACCCATAGCTTCGCTACTGTTTGGGACAGGGCCATTCCAACCAGAGCTTCATGTTCTCGAGACTCTTCTGGAATCAGAATTGAATTGAGAATAGATTTTAAATTCCAATTCAGTTTCTGAATTTGAATTGGTGTAGCAAGATGCAATTGCAATGGAAATAAGTTGAAACTGTATTTTAATATAAAAAAGCACAATTTATCAATATAAATCTGAATGATGACTTGACAAATTCTTCTTAGAAAGTATTGTTCATTTCGTTAACGAAAACTACAACAAAAAATGTTCGTTGACAAGCTTTTTTCCCCATGACTAAAACGAGAATGTGGCGAGACGACAATAAGGTCAAAACTATGTCTATATCAACATTCAATATCGTTGATGATAAAAGACAAGACTAAAATGTAGTTTAAAAAATAAAAACTTTACCAAAATCTCTTTTTATTTTCATCAACAAGAAAAAAAAGAGAGTGACAAAATATTATTGTGGAATGCTGTACACGCCTCTATTACGCGAGTTTTCATGCGTGCGGTTGCCAAATATCAAGCGTTCAAATCCCCAAAACAGAGCTTCTCTGTTAAAAGGATACATTTTCTGCCCGGTGTTTTTCTTATTTTTTGCAATCCGACAACCATGCGCACACACTCACTCTTCACTGTGGAAGCGCCAGTGATGATCTGAAAACACCGACGAGTAAGCTGGAGTTCAGTGATCTCTATGTGAGATGTTCGGCTTAAATAAAAGTGTCATTCAACCAGTCTGTGTTCTGTCATCTCGACTATTTTGTTTGCGATTGTGGTTGCTGAATAAATGCACTTACTCAACCATTGTTGTTTTAATAGAGAAACATTACTGCAATTTGGAATTACAATTAGGAATTTCACTGTTATAATATTTTTTGTTTGTTTTACCAGTTTTCATAATGTAGACAGCGAGTGCATAAGTCTTTGATATTAATTTATATAACAAATAGCCTATAAT
Organism: Sinocyclocheilus rhinocerous; assembly: GCF_001515625.1. Classification (NCBI taxonomy): domain Eukaryota; kingdom Metazoa; phylum Chordata; class Actinopteri; order Cypriniformes; family Cyprinidae; genus Sinocyclocheilus; species Sinocyclocheilus rhinocerous. The sequence goes on from NW_015654782.1 coordinate 127,337, forward strand.
AAACCAGTACACTAGATGAGGTAAAATAAACCTTGTGTATGAGTTCACATTCTACTGATTTGTGCTTATTGGTGAAAGCACAATACCTGAAATGCAAATCATTTTAATCAGTTTTAACCATTATACAGTATGACGAAAATGTGACTAAAATTTTGTTGACTAAACAAAAACAGGACAAGGTTGACTAAATATGATAACTAAAACATTCGACACACGACTAAGACTAATTTAAAAGACCAAGACTAAGCCTAAGACTAAATTAAAAAATGGCTAACAAAATGAACACTATTAGAAAGTTAGAAAGACTTTGAAGATTCAAGCAGACAAAATGATAGATAGAATTAAAGAGCAAAATAAAGATAAATAGAACAACAGAACAATAAAGAGAACGACAGCCATGCAGACAGAATGACAGATAGAACAATAAAGAGATGAATGAAAGAATGGTAGATAGAAAGAACGATAGACAGAACAAAAGAGAGAAAGAACAATAGAATGACAGAACGACAGATGGACAGAAAGAATGATAAACAGAACAACAAACAGATTGAGAGACAGACACAAAGAACAACAGACTGACAGAAAGAAAGAATGATAGAATGATGGATAGAAAGAACAACAGACAGAACCAACAATAGAAAGAATGACAGAGAGAAAGAACGACAGTCAGATGGGCAGAATGAATGAACAAAAGAACTACAGAGAGATAGATATAACAGAATGACAGACAGAAAGAATGATAGAACAGACATAAACAAGAGACAGACAGAGCAGACAGAAACAAAACGAAAGAACAACAGACATACAGAATAAACAAACAAAAGAAAAACGGACAGACAAAAAGAAAGAAAAACACAGAAAGAACAACAGAGAAAGACAGATAGAACAACAGACAAAGAGAAAGAACGAAAGACAGACAGAAAGAAGAACAGGAAAAAAAGAATGACAGACAAACAGAAAAAACAACAGACAGAATAAACAAAGGAACGACAGAAAGAACGAGAGACAGCATGAAAGATAGAACAACAGACAGCCAAAAAGAACAACACAGACTATCAGAAAGAATGATAGACAGACAGACAGATAGAATGAATGAACAAAGGAACGACAGAGAGAAACGGAAAGAATGACAGACAAAACAATATCAGGGCTCGCAAAATCGCTAGTCCGACGTCCCGGGGTTATTGTGTTTTCCAGTCGGGCTACCAAAATGTATCACCACTCTGCCCGACGGGCTTTCTTAAATACAGATCTCCCGCGGGTCCTTAAAAACTCAAAGTTAGTTGTATCAAACTTAAGGCCATAAAAAGTTTTAAATATGTTAAATGGTATAAGAAATGTCTTAATTATAATTTCAAGAGGTTGGGGACGGAAAGACAAGAGTCGCGATACGGCTGGATTAAACTTCAAAAGGCAATGATGTCATTGAATAAATATGAGCGCTGCACGTGTCAAGTCAAAACGCAGCGCGGATGTGAATGTATCTGAAGGGAACCGACTGTCCTCAGAAACGTGTCGCTGCCATTTTCATTTCATTTTACCTATAATTCCTGAGAAAGCAGCGTTTATGAGCGCAGAGCTGCTTTGTGCACAGCCGTTACCGGGGGAAACCGCAATATTTCAGCTCTCCTAAAGCGCCACCTCGTGGCAGAGAATGAATTTGCATTTCCAATAAGCCTTTCTTGCTGTTTATGGTCAGATCAATGCAAATATCAACTCATGTTTTTACGCAGCAAACACAGAGTTGTAAATGAGAAAGAAGTTAATGTGCCTTCTAAAAATCTAAACAATTAAGACAATACTTTCCGTACCCACTGTATATAAAATTTTTTTGTTTTTTTTTGTTTTTTTTGTTTTTTTTGTTTTGGGGGCTAGTTAAATAGATTTTCGGGCTACCAATATTTGAAGAGTACCTGCCCAAAGGGCTACCAGGGATTTTGAAATTTTGCGAGCCCTGAATATATAGGACAACGTAAAAAACAACAGAACGACAGACAAAGATAGATCATTTAGAAAGACAGATAGAAAGAACGATAGAGACAGAAAAATGACAGACTTAATTTATCTTACTTCTCATACTTAAGTGCATTACCTGAGATGAATTCCAATTCAGTAAATTCCTTTTCCTGTCATTTCAATTCATAATTCCATTTAATTTCCTGTGGCTGTGTCTAATTCACTTCAAATTCACAGTTGAATCCAGTTCTTCAATTGTGAATTTAGCCCAACCTTGCAGTCTAGAAAACACTTTATTAAAGTGTTTATTAAAGTGGTGTTAAACACTTTAACACCACTTTATCTACTTCAGCGACGCCTCATAACGCCGTTAAACCTTCAGTCCCACTCATGACCTGCAAATCTTTCTGGAAAGCAGCTGGATTTCAATGGATGAAACTCAATATTTTGTCCACCGTTCCTGGTAAATATTTATGAAGGCAGAAAACACCAGTGATAATGTCCAAGCATAACAAATGTGTGGAGGGTCTGATTTCAAAGTCTCCCAAACTATGTTGTCTGCCTCTCCTGTCAATTTTGCGGTTGAAAGGATAATTGATGTCCCGACGGTATTGCGTGGTCATAAATAAAAGAAGGCAGAGGCTGGAATGGTATTAAATATGGCTCGGAGGGGATATGAAAATAATACT